>NW_027195100.1:252500-275000 GCF_038502225.1 Cherax quadricarinatus
TGAAACACTGTGTGACATATGGAACACTGAGTGGCACATGAAACACTGTGTGACACATGGAACACTGTGTGACACATGGAACACTGTGTGACACATGGAACACTGTGTGACACATGGAACACTGTGTGACACATGGAACACTGTGTGACACATGGAACACTGTGTGACACATGGAACACTGTGTGACACATGGAACACTGTGTGACACATGGAACACTGTGTGACACATGGAACACTGTGTGACACATGGAACACTGTGTGACACATGGAACACTGTGTGACATATGGAACACTGTGTGACATATGGAACACTGAGTGGCACATGAAACACTGTGTGACACATGGAACACTGAGTGGCACATGAAACACTGTGTGACATATGGAACACTGAGTGGCACATGAAACACTGTGTGACACATGGAACAATGTGTGACACATGAAACAATGTGTGACACATGAAACACTGTGTGACACATGAAACAATGTGTGACACATGAAACACTGTGTGACACATGAAACAATGTGTGACACATGGAACACTGTGTGACACATGAAACACTGTGTGACACATGAAACACTGTGTGACACATGAAACACTGTGTGACACATGAAACAATGTGTGACACATGGAACACTGTGTGACACATGAAACACTGTGTGACACATGAAACACTGTGTGACACATGGAACACTGTGTGACACATGGAACACTGTGTGACACATGGAACACTGTGTGACATATGGAACACTGTGTGACATATGGAACACTGTGTGACATATGGAACACTGAGTGGCACATGAAACACTGTGTGACATATGGAACACTGAGTGGCACATGAAACACTGTGTGACATATGGAACACTGAGTGGCACATGAAACACTGTGTGACACATGGAACACTGTGTGACACATGGAACACTGTGTGACACATGAAACAATGTGTGACACATGAAACAATGTGTGACACATGAAACACTGTGTGACACATGAAACAATGTGTGACACATGGAACAATGTGTGACACATGAAACAATGTGTGACACATGAAACAATGTGTGACACATGGAACACTGTGTGACACATGAAACACTGTGTGACACATGAAACACTCTGTGACACATGGAACACTGTGTGACACATGAAACACACTGTAACACATGGAATGCTATGTGACACATGAAGCACTGTGTGACACATGGAACACACTGTAACACATGGAACACTATGTGACACATGAAGCACTGTGTGACACATGAAACACTGTGTGACACATGGAGCACACTGTAACACATGGAACACTGTGTGACACATGGAGCACACTGTGACACATGGAACACTGTGTGACACATGGAACACTGTGTGACACATGGAACACTGTGTGACACATGAAACACTGTGTGACACATGGAACAATGTGTGACACATGAAACAATGTGTGACACATGGAACAATGTGTGACACATGAAACAATGTGTGACACATGAAACAATGTGTGACACATGGAACAATGTGTGACACATGAAACAATGTGTGACACATGAAACAATGTGTGACACATGAAACAATGTGTGACACATGGAACACTGTGTGACACATGGAACAATGTGTGACACATGAAACACACTGTAACACATGGAACACTGTGTGACACATGGAACACTGTGTGACACATGGAACACTGCGTGACACATGGAACACTGTGTGACACATGGAACACTGTGTGACACATGGAACACTGTGTGACACTAGGAACACTGTGTAACATTTAGACCACTCTCTGACACTTGGAACACTGTGTGACTCATGAAACCCTAACACATGAAACACTAACACATGAAACACTAACACATGAAACACTAACACATGAAACACTAACACATGATGCTGTAGATCAATCTCACAACCACGAACGTCTCACGAGAAAACATCGATGTCAGTATGCAACTTGAGTGGAAGAAGTTGACCTTGTGACAACGTCCTGGACACAGAGAGGCTGGAGGGTGTCTGCATGACCTCTGAGGACCAGGTTATCCTCGGGAGGGTGGAGGGTGTCTGTATGACCTCTGAGGACCAGGTTATCCTCGGGAGGGTTGAGGATGTCTGCATGGCCTCTGAGGACCAGGTTATCCTCGGGAGGGTGGAGGGTGTCTGCATGACCTCTGAGGACCAGGTTATCCTCGGGAGGGTGGAGGGTGTCTGCATGACCTCTGAGGACCAGGTTATCCTCGGGAGGGTGGAGGGTGTCTGCATGACCTCTGAGGACCAGGTTATCCTCGGGAGGGTGGAGGATGTCTGCATGACCTCTGAGGACCAGGTTATCCTCGGGAGGGTGGAGGGTGTCTGCATGACCTCTGAAGACCAGGTTATCCTCGGGAGGGTGCAGGATGTCTGCATGACCTCTGAGGACCTGGTTATCCTCGGGAGAGTGAAGGGTGTCTGCATGATCTCTCAGGACCAGGTTATCCTCGGGAGGGTGGAGGGTGTCTGTATGACCTCTGAAGACCAAGTTATCCTCGGGAGGGTGGAGGGTGTCTGCATGACCTCTGAGGACCAGGTTATCCTCGGGAGGGTGGAGGGTGTCTGCATGACCTCTGAGGACCAGGTTATCCTTGGGAGGGTGCAGGATGTCTGCATGACCTCTGAGGACCAGGTTATCCTCGGGAGGGTGGAGGGTGTCTGCATGACCTCTGAAGACCAGGTTATCCTTGGGAGGGTGCAGGATGTCTGCATGACCTCTGAGGACCAGGTTATCCTCGGGAGAGTGGAGGGTGTCTGCATGACCTCTCAGGACCAGGTTATCCTCGGGAGGGTGGAGGGTGTCTGTATGACCTCTGAGGACCAGGTTATCCTCGGGAGTGTGGAGGGTGTCTGCGTGACCTCTGAGGACCAGGTTATCCTCGGGAGTGTGGAGGGTGTCTGCATGACCTCTGAGGACCAGGTTATCCTCGGGAGGGTGGAGGGTGTCTGCGTGACCTCTCAGGACCAGGTTATCCTCGGGAGTGTGGAGGGTGTCTGCATGACCTCTGAGGACCAGGTTATCCTCGGGAGGGTGGAGGGTGTCTGCATGACCTCTGAGGACAAGGTTATCCTCAGGAGGGTGGAGGGTGTCTGCATGACCTCTGAGGACCAGGTTATCCTCAGGAGGGTGGAGGGTGTCTGCATGACCTCTGAGGACAAGGTTATCCTCGGGAGGGTGGAGGGTGTCTGCATGACCTCTGAGGACCAGGTTATCCTCAGGAGGGTGGAGGGTGTCTGCATGACCTCTGAGGACAAGGTTATCCTCGGGAGGGTGGAGGGTGTCTGCATGACCTCTGAGGACCAGGTTATCCTCGGGAGGGTGGAGGGTGTCTGCATGACCTCTGAGGACCAGGTTATCCTCGGGAGGGTGGAGGGTGTCTGCATGACCTCTGAGGACAAGGTTATCCTCGGGAGGGTGGAGGGTGTCTGCATGACCTCTGAGGACAAGGTTATCCTCGCGTTCAACTTGCAGACAAAATTTCTTGAGTTTGGCGAGACGTTAATCGTCTCTGTGTCATTCTAGCAAAAGAATAGTTGATTCTCGATTCTATGTATACTTATATATATATATATATATATATATATATATATATATATATATTATATATATATATATATTATATATATGACCCTCGTTGATGCTATACTGACCCTCGTTGATGCTATACTGACCCTCGTTGATGCTATACTGACCCTCGTTGATGCTATACTGACCCTCGTTGATGCTATACTGACCCTCATTGATGCTATACTGACCCTCGTTGATGCTATACTGACCCTCGTTGATGCTATACTGACCCTCGTTGATGCTATACTGACCCTCGTTGATGCTATACTGACCCTCGTTGATGCTATACTGACCCTCGTTGATGCTATACTGACCCTCGTTGATGCTATACTGACCCTCGTTGATGCTATACTGACCCTCGTTGATGCTATACTGACCCTCGTTGATGCTATACTGACCCTCGTTGATGCTATACTGACCCTCGTTGATGCTATACTGACCCTCGTTGATGCTATACTGACCCTCGTTGATGCTATACTGACCCTCGTTGATGCTATACTGACCCTCGTTGATGCTATACTGACCCTCGTTGATGCTATACTGACCCTCGTTGATGCTATACTGACCCTCGTTGATGCTATACTGACCCTCGTTGATGCTATACTGACCCTCGTTGATGCTATACTGACCCTCGTTGATGCTATACTGACTCTCGTTGATGCTATACTGACTCTCGTTGATGCTATACTGACCCTCGTTGATGCTATACTGACCCTCGTTGATGCTATACTGACCCTCGTTGATGCTATACTGACCCTCGTTGATGCTATACTGACCCTCGTTGATGCTATACTGACCCTCGCTGATGCTATACTGACCCTCGTTGATGCTATACTGACCCTCGTTGATGCTATACCCTCGTTGATGCTATACTGACCCTCGTTGATGCTATACTGACCCTCGTTGATGCTATACTGACTCTCGTTGATGCTATACTGACTCTCGTTGATGCTATACTGACTCGTTGATGCTATACTGACCCTCGTAGAGGCTATACTGACCCTCGGTGATGCTATACTGACCCTCGTTGATGCTATACTGACCCTCGTTGATGCTATACTGACCCTCGTTGATGCTATACTGACCCTCGTTGATGCTATACTGACTCGTTGATGCTATACTGACCCTCGTTGATGCTATACTGACAACGTTGATGCTATACTGACCCTCGTTGATGCTATACTGACCCTCGTTGATGCTATACTGACGTTGATGCTATACTGACCCTCGTTGATGCTATACTGCGTTGATGCTATACTGACCCTCGTTGATGCTATACTGACCCTCGTTGATGCTATACTGACCCTCGTTGATGCTATACTGACCCTCGTTGATGCTATACTGACCCTCGTTGATGCTATACTGACCCTCGTTGATGCTATACTGACCCTCGTTGATGCTATACTGACCCTCGTTGATGCTATACTGACCCTCGTTGATGCTATACTGACCCTCGTTGATGCTATACTGACCCTCGTTGATGCTATACTGACCCTCGTTGATGCTATACTGACCCTCGTTGATGCTATACTGACCCTCGTTGATGCTATACTGACCCTCGTTGATGCTATACTGACCCTCGTTGATGCTATACTGACCCTCGTTGATGCTATACTGACCCTCGTTGATGCTATACTGACCCTCGTTGATGCTATACTGACCCTCGTTGATGCTATACTGACCCTCGTTGATGCTATACTGACCCTCGTTGATGCTATACTGACCCTCGTTGATGCTATACTGACCCTCGTTGATGCTATACTGACCCTCGTTGATGCTATACTGACCCTCGTTGATGCTATACTGACCCTCGTTGATGCTATACTGACCCTCGTTGATGCTATACTGACCCTCGTTGATGCTATACTGACCCTCGTTGATGCTATACTGACCCTCGTTGATGCTATACTGACCCTCGTTGATGCTATACTGACCCTCGTTGATGCTATACTGACCCTCGTTGATGCTATACTGACCCTCGTTGATGCTATACTGACCCTCGTTGATGCTATACTGACCCTCGTTGATGCTATACTGACCCTCGTTGATGCTATACTGACCCTCGTTGATGCTATACTGACCCTCGTTGATGCTATACTGACCCTCGTTGATGCTATACTGACCCTCGCTATACTAACCCTCGTTGATGCTATACTGACCCTCGTTGATGCTATACTGACCCTCGTTGATGCTATACTGACACTCGTTGATGCTATACTGACCCTCGTTGATGCAATACTGACCCTCGCTATACTGACCCTCGTTGATGCTATACTGACCCTCGTTGATGCTATACTGACTCTCGTTGATGCTATACTGACCCTCGTTGATGCTATACTGACTCTCGTTGATGCTATACTGACTCTCGTTGATGCTATACTGACTCTCGTTGATGCTATACTGACTCTCGTTGATGCTATACTGACCCTCGTTGATGCTATACTGACCCTCGTTGATGCTATACTGACCCTCGTTGATGCTATACTGACCCTCGTTCATGCTATACTGACTCTCGTTGATGCTATACTGACTCTCGTTGATGCTATACTGACTCTCGTTGATGCTATACTGACTCTCGTTGATGCTATACTGACCCTCGTTGATGCTATACTGACCCTCGTTGATGCTATACTGACCCTCGTTGATGCTATACTGACCCTCGTTGATGCTATACTGACCCTCGTTGATGCTATACTGACACACGTTGATGCTATACTGACCCTCGTTGATGCTATACTGACCCTCGTTGATGCTATACTGACCCTCGCTGATGCTATACTGACCCTCGCTGATGCTATACTGACCCTCGTTGATGCTATACTGACCCTCGCTGATGCTATACTGACCCTCGTTGATGCTATACTGACCCTCGTTGATGCTATACTGACCCTCGTTGATGCTATACTGACCCTCGTTGATGCTATACTGACCCTCGTTGATGCTATACTGACCCTCGTTGATGCTATACTGACCCTCGTGTGCTTGTTGACAAGCACTCATCTCTCACCTCTAATAAGGAACAAAGTGAAATAGTTTGAACTCACTTCGTGTGTATTGTCAAGTAACTTTTTTTTGTAAAGACTGACGGATAGTTCAGTGAAAGTGTGCACCAGTTCCCGGTCCCTTGAGGAGCGTTATAAACTGGTCCTTCCTGGACCACCTGACACAAACACAAACACACACACCACAGGTGCAATCACACACAGGGTGCCATCACACACACGGTGCCACCACAGGTGCCATCACACACAGTATGTCACCACAGGGTGCCACCACAGGTGCCATCACACACAGGGTGCCGCCACAGGTGCCATCACACACAGTATGTCACCACAGGGTGCCACCACAGGTGCCATCACACACAGGGTGCCACCACAGGCGCCATCACACACACAGGGTGCCACCACAGGTGCCATCACACACAGGGTGCCACCACAGGTGCCATCACACACAGTATGTCACCACAGGGTGCCACCACAGGTGTCATCACATACAGGGTGCCACCACAGGTGCCATCACACACAGTATGTCACCACAGGGTGCCACCACAGGTGCCATCACACACAGGGTGCCACCACAGTTGCCATCACACACAGGGTGCCACCACAGGTGCCATCACACACAGTATGTCACCACAGGGTGCCACCACATGTGCCATCAGACACAGGGTGCCACCACAGGTGCCATCACACACAGTATGTCACCACAGGGTTCCACCACAGGTGCCATCACACGCAGGGTGCCACCACAGGTGCCATCACACACAGGGTGTCATCACAGGTGCCATCACACACAGGGTGCCACCACAGGTGCTATCTCACACAGGGTGCCACCACAGGTGCCATCACACAGGGTGTCACCACAGGTGCCATCACACACAGGGTGCCACCACAGGTGCCATCACACACAGGGTGCCACCACAGGTGCCATCACACACAGGGTGCCACCACAGGTGCCATCACACACAGGGTACCACCACAGATGCCATCACACACAGGGTGCCACCACAGGTGCCATCACACACAGGGTGCCACACTCGTCGCAGTATTGTCGTGTCAACTGACCTCGTTATATCATTTTATCAGCTCATTAGCTATTCTAAAATGGGACATGTGCGTGTGTGTGTGTTTCCCGGGGTGAGGGGGTAGTGGTGGGTGGCGTGGGTGGACATCAGGGGCGGGTGGCGTGGGTGGACATCATGGGTGGGTGGCAGGGGTGGGCGGCTCACTACTAACCCGCCGCTCCTCAACACTCAGCAAGATACACTCGCCACTTTACCGGAAGTCAATACACTTGGCAGATTTAGAAGACATTTGTCCAGAATTTAGGACGTGACATCGACATATTGATATTTTTCTCTCATAAATAACGAAAAAATTTAAAAGAAAAAAAATCGCAAATTTATTTTGCCTACCGTGAATTTTATTTACGTAAAATGTATAGAAGTTTATTCTAATACCTGAGGAAGAGCAGTTTATTCTGTCTTAAGTTATCCGAGAGCTTGTATATGTACTCACCTAATTGTGGTTGCAGGGGTCGAGACTCAGCTCCTGGCCCCGCCTCTTCACTGATCGCTACTAGATCCTCTCTCTCTCTGCTTCCTGAGCTTTGTCATACCTCGTCTTAAAGCTATGTATGGTTCCTGCCTCCACTGCATCATTTGTTAGACTTTTCCACTTCCTGACGACTCTATGACTGAAGAAATAATTCCTAACATCCCTCTGACTCGTCTGAGTCTTCAGCTTCAAATTGTGACCCTCTGTTTCTGTGTCCCATCTCTGGAACAACCTGTCTCTGTCTACCTTATCTATTCCACACAGTATTTTGTATGTCGTTATCATGTCTCCCCTGACCCGCCTGTCCTCCAATGTCGTCAGTCCGATTTCCCTTAACCTTTCTTCGTAGTGTGTGTATGTGTGTGTGTGTGTGTGTGTGTGTGTGTACTCACCTAGTTGTACTCACCTAGTTGAGGTTGCAGGGGTCGAGTCCAAGCTCTTGGCCCCGCCTCTTCACTGGTCGCTACTAGGTCACTCTCCCTGAGCCATGAGCTTTATCATACCTCTGCTTAAAGCTATGTATGGATCCTGCCTCCACTACATCGCTTCCCAAACTATTCCACTTCCTGACTACTCTGTGGCTGAAGAAATACTTCCTAACATCCCTGTGATTCATCCGTGTCTTCACCTTCCAACTGTGTCCCCTTGTTGCTGTGTCCAGTCTCTGGAACATCCTGTCTTTGTCCACCTTGTCAATTCCTCTCAGTATTTTGTAAGTCGTTATCATGTCCCCTCTATCTCTACTGTCCTTCAGTGTGTGTGTGTGTGTATGCGTGTGTGTGTGTGTGTGTGTGTGTGTGTGTGTGTGTGTGTGTGTGTGTGTATGTGTGTGTGTGTGTGTGTGTGTGTGTGTGTGTGTGTGTGTGTGTGTGTCTGTCTGTCTGTCTGTCTGTCTGTCTGTGTCTGTGTATCACGTTGGGAGCTTTTAAAGCCACACTTATATATATATATATATATACATATATAAATATATATACATATATATATATATATATATACATATATATATATATATATGTATATATTACATATATATCTATATATACATATATATATATATATAAACATATATATATATATATATATACATATATATATATATAAACATATATATATATATATATATACATATATATATATACATATATATATACATATATATATATATATGTATGTATATATATATATATATATATATATATATATCATTAATAATAATTATAATGTGAGAAATCAGGAAAGCACTTTGAATATCACTATTGTTTTCTCAGTGGTTGTTCAGCATATACATGTATGTATATATGTGTAATTTTAATCAATATTGTATCCATCTACAGGACCGTCACCCAGTAATCCCCCTGGAATAGACTGGAGTCAGTGGTGGACCTACGATGGTATATCCGGGCCACGGTTCTGGGGCGTCATCAACCCCGCCTGGGGGATGTGCCGGGACGGTCGTCGACAATCGCCCATCAACGTCGACCCCAAGACTCTCCTCTTCGATCCCAACCTCACCCCCTTCACCCTCGACAAGGTCACGGTGAGTTGTCGATGACCTATTGGTAGGTGGTAGCAACCTCTCCTGGGGTTTTAATTAGCCCGTCAGTGGTTGTCTCCCACTGGGCGAGCAACTGATTTAAATTATAGTTCAGTTCTCTGAAGACTTACGTCATGACAACCTTCCAACAGAGTACCACAACTTACTGACGTGACTTATATCACGAGAACCTTCAAGTTACTAACTCATCCGTTGACTAAGATCATGACAATCTTCCAACTTACTAACTTATCTACTGACTTAGTTGAAGACAACATTCCGACTGTCTTCCGCAAGAAGGTATATCCAGCGATGAGTTAGATCATAGATCACAGGAACTTTTCCCTGGCATGCCACAAAGTGTTACCCTAGGATTAAGGTTCTGAGGTGATGCGTTACCACAGTCCTCTGAGACTTATCCTACTCGGGACTTGAGAACTAACTCCGGAATACATTTCCAGTAAAGTCACTTAACTAGTCCGTAATGCACCTAGCGAACTCTACATGTTAATGAGAGTCAAAGTAGAGTTTAACATGGGTTAGGGTCCCGGGCAGGGAGAAAAAAACAAAATTCTTTGAGCTTTTTAATTTCGAAAATTGGGATTGTAAAACGAGACAAAGGGAATATTAAAAAAAAGGAATGTCAGATGAGAGAAATTAATTTTTTTGACACTTCATTATATAGTCTTGAATGTGGGGGGGGATGTAAATAATGGATAAAACCACCACCCATCTATCACCACCACCACCCATCTATCACCACCACCACCCATCTATCACCACCACCACCCGTCTGTCACCACCACCACCCATCTATCACCACCACCACCCATCTATCACCACCACCACCCGTCTGTCACCACCACCACCCGTCTGTCACCACCACCACCCGTCTGTCACCACCACCACCCGTCTGTCACCACCACCACCCGTCTGTCACCACCACCACCCGTCTGTCACCACCACCACCCGTCTGTCACCACCACCACCCGTCTGTCACCACCACCACCCGTCTGTCACCACCACCACCCGTCTGTCACCACCACCACCCGTCTGTCACCACCACCACCCATCTATCACCACCACCACCCGTCTGTCACCACCACCACCCATCTATCACCACCACCACCCATCTGTCACCACCACCACCCATCTGTCACCACCACTACCCGTCTGTCACCACCACCACCCATCTATCACCACCACCACCCATCTATCACCACCACCACCCATCTATCACCACCACCACCCATCTGTCACCACCACCACCCGTCTGTCACCACCACCACCCATCTATCACCACCACCACCCATCTATCACCACCACCACCCGTCTGTCACCACCACCGCCCATCTATCACCACCACCACCCGTCTGTCACCACCACCGCCCATCTATCACCACCACCCGTCTGTCACCACCACCGCCCATCTATCACCACCACCACCCGTCTGTCACCACCACCACCCGTCTGTCACCACCACCACCCATCTGTCACCACCACCACCCGTCTGTCACCACCACCACCCATCTATCACCACCACCACCCATCTATCACCACCACCACCCGTCTGTCACCACCACCACCCATCTATCACCACCACCACCCGTCTGTCACCACCACCACCCATCTATCACCACCACCACCCATCTATCACCACCACCACCCGTCTGTCACCACCACCACCCGTCTGTCACCACCACCACCCATCTATCACCACCACCACCCATCTATCACCACCACCACCCGTCTGTCACCACCACCACCCATCTATCACCACCACCACCCATCTATCACCACCACCACCCGTCTGTCACCACCACCACCCATCTATCACCACCACCACCCATCTATCACCACCACCACCCGTCTGTCACCACCACCACCCATCTATCACCACCACCACCCATCTGTCACCACCACCACCCATCTTTCACCACCACCACCCATCTGTCACCACCACCACCCATCTATCACCACCACCACCCATCTATCACCACCACCACCCATCTATCACCCCCACCACCCATCTATCACCACCACCACCCTTCTCTCACCACCACCACCCTTCTCTCACCACCACCACCCCTCTGTCACCACCACCACCCATCTATCACCACCACCACCCATCTATCACCACCACCACCCGTCTGTCACCACCACCACCCATCTATCACCACCACCACCCGTCTGTCACCACCACCACCCATCTATCACCACCACCACCCATCTATCACCACCACCACCCATCTATCACCACCACCACCCATCTATCACCACCACCACCCATCTATCACCACCACCACCCATCTATCACCACCACCACCCATCTATCACCACCACCACCCGTCTGTCACCACCACCACCCATCTATCACCACCACCACCCATCTATCACCACCACCGCCCATCTATCACCACCACCACCCATCTATCACCACCACCACCCATCTGTCACCACCACCACCCATCTGTCACCACCACCACCCATCTATCACCACCACCACCCATCTATCACCACCACCACCCATCTGTCACCACCACCATCCATCTTTCACCACCACCACCCATCTATCACCACCACCACCCATCTATCACCACCACCACCCATCTATCACCACCACCACCCATCTATCACCACCACCACCCATCTATCACCACCACCACCCATCTATCACCACCACCACCCATCTATCACCACCACCGCCCATCTATCACCACCACCACCCATCTATCACCACAACCACCCATCTGTCACCACCACCACCCATCTATCACCACCACCACCCATCTATCACCACCACCACCCATCTATCACCACCACCGCCCATCTATCACCACCACCACCCATCTGTCACCACCACCACCCATCTATCACCACCACCACCCATCTATCACCACCACCACCCATCTGTCACCACCACCACCCATCTATCACCACCACCACCCATCTATCACCACCACCACCCATCTATAACCACCACCACCCATCTATCACCACCACCACCCATCTATCACCACCACCACCCATCTGTCACCACCACCACCCGTCTGTCACCACCACCACCCATCTGTCACCACTACCAATCTATCACCACCATCAATCTATCACCACTGCCCATACATTACCACCATCTAACTATCACCATACCCATCTATCACCATACCCATCTACCACCACTGCCACGTACTGTACCTTGGGTAGTGACTGTGCCTGTCCTTAGCTCAGGTGGGCGGGGAACTGCTCAATACGGGTCACAGCGTGGAGTGGAGAGCCGCCCATAACGCCCACGCCATCAACGTGACGGGCGGACCACTGAGCTACGCCTACACACTCACCCACGCCCGTCTACACTTCGGTGAGAGGAACCAACAAGGTTCAGAACACCTCTTAGATAACAAGGCTTTTCCTGCAGAGGTAAGACATTATATGTATATATATATACATATACGTATTTATACATAAATCTTCTGTGCCATATTATGTAATAAAATATTCCTATTGGTATAGTTCAAAAGATGGGGTGGTAGGGGAAGTGGAATATTCAAATGGCTTCAGGAAGAAATCCAAATATTCTTCCTTGAAGCCTTTTTATCCACTTCTCCGAGGCTATGGGTCCCACAATTTACACCAGAGGTGGACCCCATCCTATATATATATATATATATATATATATATATATATATATATATATATATATATATATATATATATATATATATATATATATATGTCGTGCCGAATATGTAAAACTGGTCAATTAGCAAAAATTTGTTTAAAATTAAGTCCTTTCTAAAATTTTCTCTTATATGTTTAAAGATATATATTTTTCATTAATGTTAATGTAAAATTTTTTAATTTTGCTCCAAAAGAATCTTAGAAAACTTACCTAACCTTATTATAACAAGAACAATTTATTTTAGCCTAACCCAACTAAATATAATGTAGATTTGTTTACAATAATTTAACACTAAACAAACACAGTGAAATATATTTTTTTCGTTAGGTTCAGGATGATTTTTGCGAAATTATTGCATACACAAATTTTCGCTTGTCCTATAATGAAAAAAATATATTTCACTGTGTTTGTTTAGTATTAAATTATTGTAAACAAATCTACATTATATTTAGTTGGGTTAGGCTAAAATAAATTGTTCTTGTTATAATAAGGTTAGGTAAGTTTTCTAAGATTCTTTTGGAGCAAAATTAAAAAATTTTACATTAACATTAATGAAAAAAATATATCTTTAAACATATAAGAGAAAATTTTAGAAAGGACTTAATTTTAAACAAATTCTTGCTAATTGACCAGTTTTACATATTCGGCACGACATATATATATATATATATATATATATATATATATATATATATATATATATATATATATATATATATATATATACAGGAGAAGGGGTTACTAGCCCCGGTTTTAAACCATTTATCATCCTATATATATATATATATATATATATATATATATATATATATATATATATATATATATATATATATATATATATATATATATATATATAGAGAGAGAGAGAGAGAGAGAGAGAGAGAGAGAGAGAGAGAGAGAGAGAAAGTAACAGGAAGTGCCCCCAGACATACCAGTGCCCCCAGACATACCAGTGCCCCCAGACATACCAGTGCCCCCAGACATAACCAGTGCCCCCAGACATACCAGTGCCCCCAGACATTCCAGTGCCCCAGACATACCAGTGCCCCCAGACATACCCCCACAGACATACAGTGCCCCCAGACATACCAGTGCCCCCAGACATTCCAGTGCCCCCAGACATACCAGTGCCCCCAGACATACCAGTGCCCACAGACATACCAGTGCCCCCAGACATTCCAGTGCCCCCAGACATACCAGTGCCCCCAGACATACCAGTGCCCCCAGACATACCAGTGCCCCCAGACATTCCAGTGCCCCCAGACATACCAGTGCCCCCAAACATACCAGTGCCCCCAGACATACCAGTGCCCCCAGACATACCAGTGCCCCCAGACATACCAGTGCCCCCAGACAAACCAGTGCCCCAGACATACCAGTGCCCCCAGACATACCAGTGCCCCCAGACATACCAGTGCCCCCAGACATACCAGTGCCCCCAGACATACCAGTGCCCCCCGACATACCAGTGCCCACAGACATACCAGTGCCCCCAGACATTCCAGTGCCCCCAGACCTTCCAGGGCCCCCAGACATACCAGTGCCCCCAGACATACCAGTGCCCACAGACATTCCAGTGCCCCCAGACATACCAGTGCCCCCAGACATACCAGTGCCCCCAGACATACCAGTGCCCCCAGACATTCCAGTGCTCCAAGACATACCAGTGCCCCCAGACATACCAGTGCCCCCAGACATACCAGTGCCCCCCGACAGACCAGGGCCCCCAGACATACCAGTGCCCACAGACATTCCAGTGCCCCCAGACATACCAGTGCCCCCAGACATACCAGTGCGCACAGACATTCCAGTGCCCCCAGACATACCAGTGCCCCCAGACATACCAGTGCCCACAGACATTCCAGTGCCCCCAGACATACCAGTGCCCCCAGACATACCAGTGCCCCCAGACATACCAGTGCCCCCAGACATGCCAGTGCCCCCAGACATACCAGTGCCCCCAGACATACCAGTGCCCCCAGACATACCAGTGCCCACAGACATACCAGTGCCCCCAGACATTCCAGTGCCCCCAGACATACCAGTGCCCCCAGACATACCAGTGCCCCCAGACATACCAGTGCCCCCAGACATTCCAGTGCCCCCAGACATACCAGTGCCCCCAAACATACCAGTGCCCCCAGACATACCAGTGCCCCCAGACATACCAGTGCCCCCAGACATACCAGTGCCCCCAGACATACCAGTGCCCACAGACATTCCAGTGCCCCCAGACATACCAGTGCCCCCAGACATTCCAGTGCCCCCAGACATACCAGTGCCCCCAGACATACCAGTGCCCCCCAGACATACCAGTGCCCCCAGACATACCAGTGCCCCCAGACATACCAGTGCCCCAGACATACCAGTGCCCACAGACATACCAGTGCCCCCAGACATACCAGTGCCCCCAGACATTCCAGTGCCCCCAGACATACCAGTGCCCCCAGACATACCAGTGCCCACAGACATTCCAGTGCCCCCAGACATACCAGTGCCCCCAGACATACCAGTGCCCCCAGACATACCAGTGCCCCCAGACATTCCAGTGCTCCCAGACATACCAGTGCCCCCCGACATACCAGTGCCCCCAGACATACCAGTGCCCCCAGACCTACCAGGGCCCCCAGACATACCAGTGCCCCCAGACATACCAGTGCCCCCAGACATACCAGTGCCCCCAGACATACCAGTGCGCACAGACATTCCAGTGCCCCCAGACATACCAGTGCCCCCAGACATACCAGTGCCCACAGACATTCCAGTGCCCCCAGACATACCAGTGCCCCCCAGACATCCAGTGCCCCCCAGACATACCAGTGCCCCCAGACAGGAAGTGCCCCCAGACATACCAGTGCCCCCAGACATACCAGTGCCCCCAGACATACCAGTGCCCACAGCCAGAAGGAAGAATATTATACCATAAGAATAATCCCACCAGCATTGATATAGTAATAGTAACTTAAAGGAAAGTAACGTGACAATAATAAAAAATTTGGTCATACTTTACAAAGATATGAGTAATTTTTTATATATAATTATATTGTCATTGATATATAAGTAAGTGACCATTATGGAGTAATCATCCAGGAGAAAATGGGGCCATTTAAAGGCACGAGAAAACGGGAACATATAAAGGGGAGACTTCTAAAAGTTATACAAAGGAAACCGAGCTCATTAAAATAAACTCATATAAAGTACCTGGGGGCTCTTCCTGTTCTATTCTCTCTCTCTCTCTCTCTCTCTCTCTCTCTCACTCTCTCTCTCTCTCTCTCTCTCTCTCTCGCTCTCTCTCTCTCTCTCTCTCTCTCTCTCTCTCTCTCTCTCTCTCTCTCTCTCTCTCTCCTTCACTCCAGTGAAGTTGTCCTTTGGGATCGTATTTGCTCGGACATCATCCTCTTTTCTGCAACCTTGCTCTCTCCTGATGATGTGTTGATTGTAACACCAAAGGCCATAAGCTATCATTCTACTCCCCACGTGGTTGTTTTGCATATATATATATATACATATATATATATATATATATATATATATATATATATATATATATATATATATATATATATATATATATATATATATATATATATATATATATATATATATATATATATATATATATATATATATATATATATATATATATATATATATATATATGCGTGTGTGTGTGTGGGCACAAACATGTAATTACGGGCAAGTTTGCTGTATATCCTAGATTTATTGTACTCTTTGAGGTTGGGAGGTGAACTTCCTCACTGCTGTACTGGAGGAGGCAGGTGTCCAGCAGGTGTGAATGCACATGTGTAGTCCTACGCCACCTACTTAACATTTGTCCAGGTTTGCAAAAAAAAAATGATTTCAACCAAACGCTTTTAGCTACCATCGAATCTCCTTAGTTGGCCAGATAAAATTATCTTTGCCTGCCAGTCTTTGCCTGCCAGACTTACTTGTCTAAGTCAGCTGGAACAACCCTGGGTATAATTTGTACCCCTCCCTCCCTCCCTCTACCTATCATTCCTTCCCTCCTACCGTCCCTCTACCTATCCTTCCCTCCCACCATCCTAATTTTTCTCCCAGAGAGCAGAGATTCTAGCTCGTTTTTAATAAAGAATTGATCAGACGAGAGATTAATGTTTACCATCACACTGCCTCATCACGTGCGCCAGGCAGGTGCTACAAATTAATTATTGACAAGGTATGCAAATTACTGCACCATTTGCATTTCATCCTTCTATATAGCGTGCAATATGCAATATTTCGCCTTTGCTATTTTACTTAAATAATATTTCCTACTGTTTTTATTATTGTCTGTGGGAGCAGTTGATCGACTTTTTTTTTAAATAATTGGAACACAGAGATAGAAGTACATAAATAATATATATATATATATATATATATATATATATATATATATATATATATATATATATATATATATATATATATATATATATATAGGAACAACAGTGTAATTAAGCCCATGCATTTTCAAATTTACCCTGGCGGAGCGGCTCCTGAATATTTAAATGAGTCGTGTAATGACGATTTACAGCCGTGAGGATGAACGAGTGTTGTGATGACACTGGAGGGGAGTTGGATCCTATTGGAGTGGTGTTGGATCCTCCTGGAGAGGAGTTGGATCCCACTGGAGGGGAGATGGATCATACTGGAGGGGAGTTGGATCCTACTGAAGGGGAGTTGGATCCTACTGGAGGGGAGTTGGATCCTACTGGAGGGGAGTTGGATCCTACTGGAAGGGAGTTGGATCCACCGGAGGGGAGTTGGATCCAACTGGAGAGAAGTTGAACCACCACTAGAGGCAAATGTGTGTGTGTGTGTGTGTGTGTGTACTCACCTAATTCACCTACTTGTACTCACCTAACTATGGTTGCAGGGCTTGACTCATAACTCCTGACCCCCGCCTCTTCACTGTGTGTTTTCCTGTCCACATTCCTAACGTCGCCATGTTCTTAAAGTAATAATATGAGTGTATATAAAGTGAGTTTCGAGTTCATTTTGAGTGCATGTTGGGTGAGTTTTGAGTGCATTCAGAACTGGAATACCACTAACAACTTTCTCATTCCACATCACAACCATAACATCATCCCTTCAAGCCTCATTCCATCACACTTGCAAGCCCAATTCTTTTCTCTATTCCCATGCCCATCCGTGCCCAAATAAGCATAACATATATTTGAAAATGCGCCCAAACGCATTATTTCAATTGAGTTATTCGCCACTACGCACCGTTGGAAAAAATACCAGCCTGTCCTTCTTCATTAAAGAGGTAACGTGTTGCTGGACACAATAGGCAAATTGAACACGTCAACCTTTCATTTTGAGTGGTGGCTATAATTGTGGTGAATGCTGTTTTGGCTGTTTGACTTGCTTGTTGCGTTGTATGTTGGTGGTGTATCTCATACGTTGACTTGTTGTAGCCAGCTGGCCCAGTGGCTGGTTCTAACCCCGCCCCTGGTATGCTGAGTCCACTCTGTGATTCATACGAGTATATTTTATACATTTACGTACTTTATACATCAGCTGTATGATTATGCATGGGTAATTTGTTTAATACACTTGATATGCTTCATACATACTGTCTATAATGGCTGTATACTACGTCATCCATTGGTTGTATACTGTATATAACCTTTGTATGTGTGCATATATATACATACACACATATATATATATATATATATATATATATATATATATATATATATATATATATATATATATATATATATATATATATATATATATATATATATATATATATATATATATATATATATATATATATATATATATATATATATATATATATATATATATATATATATATATATATATATATATATATATATATATATATATATATATATATATATGCAAGGAATTCGCAAGAGCAGGTAAAATATACACAAACCCTGATCTCTGGCTGGAGACTCGAACCTACGAACCTTGGAACAAGGGATGAGATGAAAAGCTGTAAGCCTTCTCCCTGAAAGCTGGTTGCCTTGGATCAACGTCTAGCGCAAGCTGCACGCCAAGGTATTGTCCAGTGTGGTGAGATTGGTATAGCACTGCGTACCTTGTTCCAAGGTTCGTAGGTTCGAGTCTCCTTCAGCCAGAGATCATTGTTTGTATATATATATATATATATATATATATATATATATATATATATATATATTTTTTTTTTTTTTTTTTTTTTTTTTTATTCTATGTGAACATTTATTAATAAACAAAAATATATATATATATATATATATATATATATATATATATATATATAGAGAGAGAAAGAGAGAGAATGAATTTGAAGAGCATTTCTCTGTATTAATTTCTGAAACACTGAAGGCTGATGATAATTAGGTAAAATATTTGTCAGGTAACAGGACAAATGTTTCCTGACTCGGATCTTAGCTATTATGATGACCCACAGCTGGAGCTTTTGGTCATCTAACCGAGGACTTCCGCTGGCTTACCGGTCCACCTGCTTAAAAGTTGAAGCAAGAGAGTTTCCATGAATGTGGTCAAATCTGAGTGGGAACTGGTCATTAGTGGCATCCCACAGGGATTAGTTTTGGGTTCATTATTGTTCATAATTTACATTAATGACCATGATGAAGGTGTCACACCTTGGAGTTAGGTCACCATGTAATATTGTCAGGGAATCCGATTCTCACTTAATATTATATCTCGAAGATCTTTATTAAATAGCTAAACTGGAGATGTTCAGCATTATTTTATTATCTGTCTTTACATACAAGACATTACTATTACTACTATTATTATTGTTATTATCAGAGTTGATAATTATTATTTTGATTATTATTATTATTATTATTATTATTATTATTATTATTATTATTATTATTATTATTATTATTATTATTATTATTATCATCATCATCATTATTATTATTATTATGTTAGGTAGGATCTTTTATATTTCAAAGAGACAATATTCTCCCATACATTCACTCACTTCGATTTTCCTTGAGAATTAGAGTTGAGTGTTGACTCATAGTTCACTCAGTATTGTTCAGAAGACGGATTTATTCATGTTCTCTGACACTCGAGCAATCTTTAGAGATATATCTCTCAGATAATACTGTGGTTTCTGTCTTCTTTATTATAGGAGACAGTAGTGTTGTTTAACTTTCCACATTTATACAGTTAATTTCAAGACATTGTTTGTCTTGTTAAGACAAAGTTTTTGATGTTTGTGGAGATTCAAATTGTAAAGTGTTATTTATATATATATATATATATATATATATATATATATATATATATATATATATATATATATATATATATATATATATATATATATATATATATATATATATATATATATATATATATATATATATATATATATATATATATATGAACTTAGAGAAGAGAAGAAGAAAGCATTGTATTCAAATCGTAAAGATCGTAACTTTTAATTTTGTTGGGTTTGGTTTACTAGTAGAATTAAAACATAACCCCTACACTCTGAAAGATACTAACATAACTTTTGTTCCAATACTTTTGTTCCAATGCTTGTTCCAATACCTTGTTGCCTGTAAGGTGCGATCTTTGTTACCGGCCAAATATTAACGGAGTTTCTTTATAGAACTCCAAAGAGTAAATATTCCTCTTAAATCCCTTACTCGCAACAGAAGGAATTACAAGTGACATGAGCAAATTTGCTGATGATACAAAAATAGGTCGTATGATTCATTCTGAGAAGGATACCAGTGAACTCCTGGAGGATTTGGACAAATTAATGTCTTGGTTTGAAAAGTGGCAGATGAAGTTCAATGTGGACAAGCGTGAGGTCCTAGTCCTTGGTAATGAAAATAACCCTCGAAGTTATAAACTAGGTAAAGTAGAGCTTGATCATACAGAATGTGAAAAGGACTTGGGAGTCATGGTAAGCAGAAATCTAAAGCCAAGACAGCAGTGCCTTAGTGTGTGCAATAAAGCCAACAGATTACTTGGATTTATTTCAAGAAATATAAGTAACGGAAGTCCAAAAGTTATTTTACAGCTCTATACATCACTAGTGAGACCTCTTTTGGATTATGCTGCTCAGTTTTGGTCCCCTTACTACAGGATGGACATAGACTCATTGGAGAATATACAGACTGAAGACAGACTTAGAGCTTTGAATCTTTACTCTCTGGAGAGATGTAGAATGAGGGGAGATATCAATGAAGTGTATAAGTGGATAATGGGCATAAACAAAGGTAATATTAATAAAATACTGAGGACATCAAACCAGGTAAGAACCAGAAATAACGGATTTAAGTTAGATAAATTTAGATTTAGAAAGGTCATAGGTAAGTACTGGTTTTCGAACAGTTGTGGATGCGTGGAACAATCTTCCGAGTAGGGTGATCGAGGCTAGGACCCTGGGTATATAAAAAGAGATTGGACAAATATGTGAGTGGGAGGGGATGGGTTTGATTGGTATCATGGGTACGAGAGTAAATTATTGGGTAGCTTTGAGTAGCGGTGGTTTTGATAAAGACCTGCCTTGTATGGGCCAGTAGGCCTTCTGCAGTGTTCCTCCATTCTCATGTTCTTAAATCTAAATTTCTCCAACTTTAACCCATTGCTGCGAGTCCTGTCTTGGCTAGATATTTTTAAAACGCTATTTATATTCTCTTTATTTATTCCTGTCTTCCAGTTATCACCTCAGTCACATCCCTCCTAATTCTACGCCTTCCTAGAGAGTACAGATTCAGGGCCCTCAGTCTATCCTCGTAGGAAAGATTTCTGATATACGGGATCAACTTTGTCATCCTCCTCTGTATGTATATATGTTGGAGAGCGAAACGTTGCCGCAATAAAATGTTACATTAGTTGCACTTGTGTCCTTTTACGTCTTTGTACGTCTTCCAGTGCATTTCTATCCATCCTGCAATACGGTGACTAGAACTGTGCAGCACAATATTCATGAGGTCCAACAGACGATGAATAGAGCTGAAGAATAACCTGACGACTGCTGTTAATTATACATGGTGACCGAATTATATTAACTTTACAGTAACCGCTTACTCAATGATGTCTTGGTAACCTTAACTCCTAAATCTTTACCCATTCAGAGTGCATAACTTCTACAATACT
>NW_027195100.1:282500-290000 GCF_038502225.1 Cherax quadricarinatus
CCCTACCCCCACTGAAACCCCATAGGCCCTCTGCCTCTACCCCCCACACAACAAACCCACCCCCACAGTAACCCCCTATAGGCCCCTGCCAGGGCACCTGCTCCCCCTAACCCACCATTCTCCCCAGAACACAGTTATAGAAAAGAAGTTGAAGGTTTGGTACACGAAACAAGGATGGAATAACGAATAAATGTGAGGAGTGGCATGAAAGAATCAAGGAGATGTCCCCAGACATCACACCAGTCACAGGAACAAAACTCACTGGGACAATAACAGACGCAATCTTCCCACCAAGATATCAAATCCTGAGGAAGGATAGAAGGAGCAGAGGGGGAGGAGGGGTTGCACTGCTAATTAAAAACTGGTGGGATATCAAGAAATGGAAGAAATGGACGAGATTGGAGAAAGGGATTACATAGTAGGTACAGTTCAGTCAGGGAAACATAAGGTAGCCATTGCAGTGATGTATAACCCACCACAGAACTGCAGGAGGCCAAGAGAGGAATATGATGAGTGCAACAGAGCAATGGTAGGCACACTAGCTGACGTGGCAAGAAGGGCTCACTCGAGTAAAGCTAAGTTACTGGTTATGGGCGACTTCAACCACAGGGAGATTGACTGGGAAAACCTGGAGCCACATGGGGATCCTGAAACATGGAGAGCCAAGATGATGGATGTGGTACTGGAAAACCTCAAGCATCAACATGTTAGGGACACTACCAGAGGGTCCAGCAAGACTGGACCCTGTATTCACCATGAGTAGCTCAGACATCGAGGACATCACATATGAAAGTCCCCTTGGAGCTAGTGACCACGTAGTTATGAGCTTTGAATACATCGTAGAGCTACAAGTCGAGAGGGTAACAGGAGTAGAAAGGGAAAAGCCAAACTATAAAAGGGGGGACTACACAGGTATGAGGACCTTCCTGCAAAAGGTTCAATGGGAAAGAGAGTTGGTAGGAAAATCAGTAAACGAAATGATGGACTACATGACAACAAAATGCAAGGAGGCAGAGGAAAGGTTCGTTCCTAAAGGGCAACAGAAATAATGAGAAACCAGAATGAGCCCTTGGATTACCTGAAGGTGTAGGGAGGCAAAAACTCAGTTCGCTAGGAAATGGAAAAAGTACAGAAGGCAAAGGACCCAGGAAAATAAAGAGATTAAAACGAAAACAGCTAAAACAACACTTAATACAACTACAACAACTACAACAACAACTACTACAACACCTACTAACACAATCGCTGCAACAAGTACAACAGAAACTACAACTACTACAACAGTTACAGCACCTACAACAACTACAACAGCAACCACTACATCAACTACAACAAAAACTACAACTGCGTCAAAAAAATAACTACAACAACAACAAAAAACTACAACTACAACCACTACAACTACCAGAACAGCTTCAACATCAATAAATACTACAACTACAACAACTACCACAAAAGCAAAAACAACTACAACATCAACAACAATTAGTACAACTACTACAACATTAACTACAACAACTACTAAAACTACAACAATTACTAAAATAACAACTACAACACTATAACAACAACTACAATATCTGCAACAACAACTACACCAACAACTACAACAACAACAACTACCTCAGCCTAAACAAATTCAACAACTACTACAACTACAACATCAACAATTACAACATTTACTACAACAACAACCACTACAACAACAACCACTACAACAACAACCACTACAACAACAACCACTACAACAACAACCACTACAACAACAACCACTACAACAACAACCACTACAACAACTACAACTACAACATCAACAATTACAACATTTACTACAACAACAACCACTACAACAACAACCACTACAACAACAACCACTACAACAACAACCACTACAACAACAACCACTACAACAACTACAACTACAACAACAACCACTACAACAACTACAACTACAACAACAACCACTACAACAACAACCACTACAACAACTACAACTACAACAACAACCACTACAACAACTACAACTACAACAACAACCACTACAACAACAACCACTACAACAACTACAACTACAACAACAACCACTACAACAACCACTACAACAACTACAACTACAACAACAACCACTACAACAACAACCACTACAACAACTACAACTACAACAACAACCACTACAACAACAACCACTACAACAACTACAACTACAACAACAACCACTACAACAACTACAACTACAACAACAACCACTACAACAACAACCACTACAACAACTACAACTACAACAACAACCACTACAACAACAACCACTACAACAACTACAACTACAACATCAACAACAACCACTACAACAACTACAACTACAACAACAACCACTACAACAACTACAACTACAACATCAACAACAACCACTACAACAACTACAACTACAACAACAACCACTACAACAACTACAACTACAACATCAACAACAACCACTACAACAACTACAACTACAACAACAACCACTACAACAACTACAACTACAACATCAACAACAATCACTACAACAACTACAACTACAACAACAACCACTACAACAACAACCACTACAACAACAACCACTACAACAACCACTACAACAACAACCACTACAACAACCACTACAACAACAACCACTACAACAACAACCACTACAACAACCACTACAACAACAACCACTACAACAACAACCACTACAACAACAACCACTACAACAACCACTACAACAACAACCACTACAACAACAACCACTACAACAACAACCACTACAACAACAACCACTACAACAACCACTACAACAACAACCACTACAACAACAACCACTACAACAACAACCACTACAACAACAACCACTACAACAACCACTACAACAACAACCACTACAACAACAACCACTACAACAACAACCACTACAACAACCACTACAACAACAACCACTACAACAACAACCACTACAACAACCACTACAACAACAACCACTACAACAACAACCACTACAACAACTACAACAACACTACAACAACAACCACTACAACAACAACCACTACAACAACACTACAACTACAACACTACTACCACTCCAACAAGAACCACTACAACAACAACCACTACAACAACAACCACTACAACAACAACCACTACAACAACAACCACTACAACAACTACAACTACAACAACAACCACTACAACAACAACCACTACAACAACAACCACTACAACAACTACAACTACAACAACAACCACTACAACAACAACCACTACAACAACAACCACTACAACAACAACCACTACAACAACAACCACTACAACAACAACCACTACAACAACTACAACCACAACAACAACCACTACAACAACAACCACTACAACAACTACAACTACAACAACAACCACTACAACAACAACCACTACAACAACAACCACTACAACAACTACAACTACAACAACAACCACTACAACAACAACCACTACAACAACAACCACTACAACAACAACCACTACAACAACAACCACTACAACAACCACTACAACAACAACCACTACAACAACAACCACTACAACAACAACCACTACAACAACAACCACTACAACAACAACCACTACAACAACAACCACTACAACAACAACCACTACAACAACAACCACTACAACAACAACCACTACAACAACAACCACTACAACAACAACCACTACAACAACAACCACTACAACAACAACCACTACAACAACAACCACTACAACAACCACTACAACAACAACCACTACAACAACAACCACTACAACAACAACCACTACAACAACAACCACTACAACAACTACAACTACAACATCAACAATGAAACTTACAATTGTGTGTTTATGGATCTAAAAGAGGAGAAAATGAGGATGAACATGACAACAAGAGGAGAAAATGAGGATGAACATGACAACAAGAGGAGAAAATGAGGATGAACATGACAACAAGAGGAGAAAATGAGGATGAACATGACAACAAGAGGAGAAAATGAGGATGAACATGACAACAAGAGGAGAAAATGAGGATGAACATGACAACAAGAGGACAAAATGAGGATGAACATGACAACAAGAGGAGAAAATGAGGATGAACATGACAACAAGAGGAGAAAATGAGGATGAACATGACAACAAGAGGAGAAAATGAGGATGAACATGACAACAAGAGGAGAAAATGAGGATGAACATGACAACAAGAGGAGAAAATGAGGATGAACATGACAACAAGAGGAGAAAATGAGGATGAACATGACAACAAGAGGAGAAAATGAGGATGAACATGACAACAAGAGGTGAAAATGAGGATGAACATGACAACAAGAGGTAAAAATGAGGATGAACATGACAACAAGAGGAGAAAATGAGGATGAACATGACAACAAGAGGAGAAAATGAGGATGAACATGACAACAAGAGGAGAAAATGAGGATGAACATGACAACAAGAGGAGAAAATGAGGATGAACATGACAACAAGAGGAGAAAATGAGGATGAACATGACAACAAGAGGAGAAAATGAGGATGAACATGACAACAAGAGGAGAAAATGAGGATGAACATGACAACAAGAGGAGAAAATGAGGATGAACATGACAACAAGAGGAGAAAATGAGGATGAACATGACAACAAGAGGAGAAAATGAGGATGAACATGACAACAAGAGGAGAAAATGAGGATGAACATGACAACAAGAGGAGAAAATGAGGATGAACATGACAACAAGAGGTGAAAATGAGGATGAACATGACAACAAGAGGTGAAAATGAGGATGAACATGACAACAAGAGGAGAAAATGAGGATGAACATGACAACAAGAGGTGAAAATGAGGATGAACATGACAACAAGAGGTGAAAATGAGGATGAACATGAAAACAAGAGGTGAAAATGAGAGAGTGAACATGACAACAAGAGGAGAAAATGAGGATGAACATGACAACAAGAGGTGAAAATGAGAGAGTGAACATGACAACAAGAGGAGAAAATGAGGATGAACATGACAACAAGAGGAGAAAATGAGGATGAACATGACAACAAGAGGAGAAAATGAGGATGAACATGACAACAAGAGGAGAAAATGAGGAGGTGAAAATGAGGATGAACATGACAACAAGAGGAGAAAATGAGGATGAACATGACAACAAGAGGAGAAAATGAGGATGAACATGACAACAAGAGGTGAAAATGAGGATGAACATGACAACAAGAGGTGAAAATGAGGATGAACATGACAACAAGAGGAGAAAATGAGAATGAACATGACAACAAGAGGTGAAAATGAGGATGAACATGACAACAAGCGGTGAAAATGAGGATGAACATGACAACAAGAGGTGAAAATGAGAGAGTGAACATGACAACAAGAGGAGAAAATGAGGATGAACATGACAACAAGAGGAGAAAATGAGGATGAACATGACAACAAGAGGTGAAAATGAGGATGAACATGACAACAAGAGGTGAAAATGAGGATGAACATGACAACAAGAGGAGAAAATGAGGATGAACATGACAACAAGAGGTGAAAATGAGGATGAACATGACAACAAGAGGTGAAAATGAGGATGAACATGACAACAAGAGGTGAAAATGAGAGAGTGAACATGACAACAAGAGGAGAAAATGAGGATGAACATGACAACAAGAGGTGAAAATGAGAGAGTGAACATGACAACAAGAGGAGAAAATGAGGATGAACATGACAACAAGAGGTGAAAATGAGAGAGTGAACATGACAACAAGAGGAGAAAATGAGAGTGAACATGACAACAAGAGGAGAAAATGAGAGTGAACATGACAACAAGAGGTGAAAATGAGGATGAACATGACAACAAGAGGTGAAAATGAGAGAGTGAACATGACAATAAGAGGAGAAAATGAGGATGAACATGACAACAAGAGGTGAAAATGAGAGAGTGAACATGACAACAAGAGGAGAAAATGAGAGTGAACATGACAACAAGAGGAGAAAATGAGAGTGAACATGACAACAAGAGGTGAAAATGAGAGTGAACCTGACAACAAGAGGTGAAAATGAGAGTGAACATGACAACAAGAAAAGAAAATGAGAGTGAACATGACAACAAGAGGTGAAAATGAGAGTGAACATGACAACAAGAGGTGAAAATGAGAGAGTGATCATGACAACAAGACGAGAAAATGAGAGAGTGAACATGACAACAAGAGGAGAAAATGAGAGAGTGAACATGACAACAAGAGGAGAAAATGAGAGTGAACATGACAACAAGAGGTGAAAATGAGAGTGAACATGACAACAAGAGGTGAAAATGAGAGAGTGAACATGACAACAAGAGGAGAAAATGAGAGTGAACATGGCAACAAGAGGAGAAAATGAGAGTGAACATGACAACAAGAGGAGAAAATGAGAGAGTGAACATGACAACAAGAGGTGAAAATGAGAGAGTGAACATGAAAACAAGAGGTAAAAATGAGAGAGTGAACATGACAACAAGAAGTGAAAATGAGAGTGAACATGACAACAAGAGGTGAAAATGAGAGAGTGAACATGACAACAAGAGGTGAAAATGAGAGAGTGAACATGACAACAAGAGGTGAAAATGAGAGAGTGAACATGACAACAAGAGGTGAAAATGAGAGAGTGAACATGACAACAAGAGGTGAAAATGAGAGAGTGAACATGACAACAAGAGGTGAAAATGAGAGAGTGAACATGACAACAAGAGGTGAAAATGAGAGAGTGAACATGACAACAAGAGGTGAAAATGAGAGAGTGAACATGACAACAAGAGGTGAAAATGAGAGTGAACATGACAACAAGAGGTGAAAATGAGAGTGAACATGACAACAAGAGGTGAAAATGAGTGAGTGAACATGACAACAAGAGGTGAAAATGAGAGAGTGAACATGACAACAAGAGGTGAAAATGAGAGAGAGAACATGACAACAAGAGGTGAAAATGAGAGAGTGAATATGACAACAAGAGGTGAAAATGAGGGAGTGAACATGACAACAAGAAGTGAAAATGAGAGAGTGAACATAACAACAAGAGGTGAAAATGAGAGAGTGAACATAACAACAAAAGGTGAAAATGAGAGTGAACATGACAACAAGAGGTGAAAATGAGAGAATGAACATGACAACAAGAGGTGAAAATGAGAGAGTGAACATGACAATAAGAGGAGAAAATGAGAGAGTGAACATGACAACTAGAGGTGAAAATGAGAGAGTAAACATGACAACAAGAAGTGAAAATGAGAGAGTAAACATGACAACAAGAGGTGAAAATGAGAGAGTGAACATGACAATAAGTAGTCAAAATGACAGGATGAATATAACAGTTAGAAATGAAAATGAGGGGATAAGCATGACAAGAAGTGAAAATGAGAGGGTGTACATGAGAAGTGAAAATGAGATTGAACATGACAAGAAGTTAAACTGAGATGAAAATCAGAGTGGACATGATAATAAGAGGTGAAAATGAGGTGA
>NW_027195100.1:295000-340000 GCF_038502225.1 Cherax quadricarinatus
TTCTTCAGGTCATTCCTCAGTCATTCTTCAGGTCATTCCTCAGTCATTCTTCAGGTCATTCCTCAGTCATTCTTTAGGTCATTCCTCAGTCATTCTTTAGGTCATTCCTCAGTCATTCTTTAGATCATTCCTCAGTCATTCTTTAGATCATTCCTCAGTCATTCTTCAGGTCATTCCTCAGTCATTCTTCAGGTCATTCCTCAGTCATTCTTTAGGTCATTCCTCAGTCATTCTTTAGATCATTCCTCAGTCATTCTTCAGGTCATTCCTCAGTCATTCTTTAGATCATTCCTCAGTCATTCTTTAGATCATTCCTCAGTCATTCTTCAGGTCATTCCTCAGTCATTCTTTAGATCATTCCTCAGTCATTCTTCAGGTCATTCCTCAGTCATTCTTTAGATCATTCCTCAGTCATTCTTTAGATCATTCCTCAGTCATTCTTTAGATTATTCCTCAGTCATTCTTTAGATCATTCTTCAGTTCTTCAGGTCATTACTCAGTCATTCTTCAGATCATCCTTTAAGTCATTCTTCAGGTCATTCCTCAGTCATTCTTCAGATTATTCTTCAATCATTTTTAGGCCATTTCTCAGTCATTCTTCAGGTTATTCTTCATTCATTCCTCGGGTCATTCTTCAGTCACTATTTAGGCCAATTCTCAGTCATTCTTCAGGTCATTCATTAGTCATTCTTCAGGACATTTCTCAGTCATTCTTCAGTTCATTCCTTATTCTTTAGATCATTCCTCAGTCTTCAAGTCATTTATCATTCTTCAGGTCATTACTCAGTCATTCTTCAGGCCATTCTTCAGGTCATTTTACAATCATTCTTTAGGTCATTCCTCAGTCATTTTCAAGGTCATTTCTCAGCCATTCTTCAGGTTATTTGTCAGTCATTCCTCAGTCATTTTTCAGCCATTCTTCACATCATTCCTAAGTCATTCTTCAGGTCACTTAGTCATTCCTCAGATGATTCCTCAGTCATTCTTCAGGTCATTCCTCAGTCATTCTTCAGATGATTCCTCAGTCATTCTTCAGGTCATTCCTCAGTCATTCTTTAGGTCACTTATTCATCAGATCATTCTTAGTTATTCTTCAGGTCATTCTTCTCATTCCCCGGGTCGGGACAAGACCGGCGAACCTACTACAATACTCTTCAGGTCTTTTCTCAGTCATTCCTTGGACAGTTCTCAGTCATTCCTCAGTCAGTTCTCACTCATAAAGGCTTCCTCAACATTCGTAAGTCATCTTAGGCCTGTAGGCCTACTGCAGTTATCCTTTTCATGTCACTTTGACTTTTCTTGATTTTTTTTTGTTCATAGTGCCTTAGGCCTACTTCAATGTTCCTTCACACATTGCCTTATAAGTTTTTTAAAATGACAATAGGCCTATCGCAGGGTTCCTTTTCCTATTGTTTTCATGTGTTTTGAAAGTCTTTCTAATTGTCAATAGGCCTACTTCATGTGTGTATGCGTGTGTGTGTACTCACCTATTTGTACTCACCTATTTGTGGTTGCAGGGGTCGAGTCATAGCTCCTGGCCCCGCCTCTTCACTGTGTGTGTGTGTGTGTGGGTGTGTGTGTGTGTGTGTGTGAGTGTGTTTGTCTGTGTTTTTCTGTGCATGTGTTGTAGGTTCATCAGTGTAGGCAGTAGACCTACTGTAGTTCTCCATGGCACACCTTGAGAGAGTATTGTGTTGTGTTGCAGGTTCGTCAGTGAAGGCAGCATCACTGGTGGTGAGTGGGCTGCTGCCTTCCACCGAACATTACCTCACCTACGAAGGCTCCCTCACTGAACCAGCCTGCCACGAGACTGTTACCTGGATCATCCCTAACAAACCTCTCTACATCAATGTTGCTATGGTGAGTCTTGCAGGCAGGGAGGCAAGAAGGCAGGGAGGCAAGAAGGCAGGGAGGCAAGAAGGCAGGGAGGCAAGAAGGCAGGGAGGCAAGAAGGCAGGGAGGCAAGAAGGCAGGGAGGCAAGAAGGCAGGGAGGGAGGGAAGAAGGCAGGGAGGGAAGAAGGCAGGGAGGCAAGAAGGCAGGGAGTATTCCTTGATAATGTGAGAAGTCACGAAAGTGCTTGGAATTTCATTATTCTTTCACAGTGGTTGTTTTCCACATTCTGATATCACCTGTTTACTGTGATCTTATTGCATCTATATATATATATATATATATATATATATATATATATATATATATATATATATATATATATATATATATATATATATATATATATATATATATATATATATATATATAAAATTTATTTGGAAAATTGATGTTTATTTAAAAAATACTCGGCAATGATATGACAGACACTTGCTTTAATAAGATATATGACTACCCTTTGCTTTTATAAGCATTGCTACGCTCTTTGACATAGAATCAACCAATATTGAACACATTTTGGTAAGGTCTTCGTCATGGTATCAGATCCTAATAACAGCAGCGATTAGCATCTCCACAGTTGAACAATCCTGTTTAGTGATCCTGTGTTTGGTTATTGCCCATAGATTCTCAGTTGGGTTAAGGTCAGGAGAGTTTCCAGGCCAATTTAGAGCACTTAACCCATTCTCTTCGATAAAAATCTGCATTTTTCTGGAAGTATTGCATGAAGCAAGATCCTGCTGGAAAATGTCTTCTCTGTCAGGAAATTCTTTATGGGAAGCAACTGAGTTTCCAGGATTCCCTTATATTTGTCACTGCTCATCGTTCTCTCAACAATAACAAGCCGTCCAGAGCCTTTAGAAGTAAAACTATCCCAAAACATCTTCTTAGGTGGATGTTTTGGCGCTTGTTGAATGTGTCCATTCCAAAGAGGATCGCCTTTGCTCCGTCTCACTACCACTGATCTGTACCCATGTACTTCGTTACCACTGATCTATACCCATGTACTTCGTTACCACTGATCTGTACCCATGTACTTCGCTACCACTGATCTGTACCCATGTGCTTCGTTACCACTGATCTATACCCATGTGCTTCGTTACCACTGATCTGTACCCATGTACTTCGTTACCACTGATCTGTACCCATGTACTTCGTTGCCACTGATCTGTACCCACGTACTTCGTTACCACTGATCTGTGCCCATGTACTTCGTTACCCCTGATCTGTACCTATGTACTTCGTTACCACTGATCTGTACCCATGTACTTCGTTACCACTGATCTGTACCCATGTACTTCGTTACCACTGATCTGTACCCATGTACTTCGTTACCACTGATCTGTACCCATGTACTTCGTTACCACTGATCTGTGCCCATGTACTTCGTTACCACTGATCTGTGCCCATGTACTTCGTTACCCATGATCTGTACCCATGTACTTCGCTACCACTGATCTGTACCTATGTAATCATGTGTTGTCTTGCGTTTTGTTCCACATCTTCCTGGAAGCAGCGCTCCACAATCACCAGTGTCGTCATCTCTCTTCAGAATCCAACCAACAGTTAACTTTCCTAGGCTCAAATTTTTCGTGATCTGTTTAATACACAAATCAGCACATTTTCTAAAAGCTACAATATTTGCACGTTTCCTAGGTGTAACATCCATCGTGAATTTTTAGCAGTAATCATGAACTGAAAGGGAGAATTTGACGAGACCACATTCACTCACGGAGCACGCTTGTAGGAATAGCCTTACAGAACAACAGCTGTTGTAGCACTGATGAAAGTCGCAGGGTAACTCCACAGATGGATGCTTGCCAGAAGTCAGTAGCACCGTCACTCCCCCGTATGCATCACCGTCACTCCCCCGGGTGCTCCACCCTCACTCCCCCGGGTGCTCCACCCTCACTCCCCCAGGTGCTCCACCCTCACTCCCACGCGTGCTCCTCCGTTTTTCGTGGATTATCGTAGTTTTCCCGTGCCAGAAGCGTAAAATTGTGTCAGTGAACTTGTAAAGTACATCTCTCAAACTCTTGCACTGAGCCAGAAACAAGGAGAGAGATGTATGTATAAGATAGTAATGGTACCATTCTTACACCAGGTCAACTATAAGATAGTAATGGTACCATTCTTACACCAGGTCAACTATAAGATAGTAATGGTACCATTCTTACACCAGGTCAACTATAAGATAGTAATGGTACCATTCTTACACCAGGTCAACTATAAGATAGTAATGGTACCATTCTTACACCAGGTCAACTATAAGATAGTAATGGTACCATTCTTACACCAGGTCAACTATAAGATAATAATGGTACCATTCTTACACCAGGTCAACTATAAGATAATAATGGTACCATTCTTACACCAGGTCAACTATAAGATAATAATGGTACCATTCTTACACCAGGTCAACTATAAGATAGTAATGGTACCATTCTTACACCAGGTCAACTATAAGATAATAATGGTGCCATTCATACAACCCAGGGCAAGACGGATTTAGAGCAGGTTGCTCCTGCCTCTCCCAGGTGCCCGACCACTATGACATGGTCCTGGATGCTATAGCGGATAAACAAAATGCAGTAGTATACATAGATTTTGCCTTCGACAAGTGTGACCACGGTGTAATAGCGCACAAAATGCACGATAAAGGAATAACAGGAAAAGTTGGTAGATGGACCTCTAACTTCCTAAAAAATAGAACACAAAGAGTAATAGTAAATAGAGTAAAGTCAAAGGGAATCTACAGTGAAAAGCTCTGTTCCACAGAGCCCAGTACTCGCTCCCATCTTCTTCATCCTCATATCTGACATAGAGATGTAAGCCATAGCTCCGTGTCTTCCTTTGCGGATGACACCCGAATTGCTATGACAGTGTCTTCCGTCGTAAACACCGCGAGACTCCAAGAGGACATCAACCACATCTTCAAATGGGCCACTCAGAACACTGTGAAGTTCAAGGAAGTAAAAATTCAACTACTCAGATTTGTAGATGAATGGTTCAGCGAACCGACATGTTGTTGAATTAGACACATGTGCAACTCTTGGGTATCTTTATTGAGGAAACGTTTCGCCACACAGTGGCGAAACTGATGAAGCCACTGTGTGGCGAAACGTTTCCTCAATAAAGATACCCAAGAGTTGTACATGTGTCTAATTCAACAACTACTCAGATACGAAAAACTTGAGGAAATAAAAATTGTATCAGGGTATAAAACAAATTCTAACCATACAATAAAGCCGAAGAGTAATGTGAAAGACCTGGGAGTGATAATATAGGAGGATCTCGCCTTCAAAAATCACAATGATGTATCCACCGCATCTGCTAGAAAAATGATAAGATGGATAATGAGAACCTTCAAAACTAGGGAAGCCAAGCCGGTGATGATTCCTTTAAAATCGCTTGTTCTGTCAAGACTGGAATACTGCTGTACACTAACTGCCCCCTTCAAGGCAGGCGAAATTGCTGACCTGAAGAGTGTACAAAGAACCTTCAGGGAACACATAATTACGATAAGGCACCTAAATTACTGGGAATGGTTGCAGTCCCTTGATTTCTATTCTCTGGAACGCAGGCGAGAGAGATACATGATAATATACAACTGAAAAATTCTAGAGGGATTAGTACCAAACTTGTACACGAAAATCACTCGCTATAAAAGCAAAAGATTCGGCAGGAGATGCAACATTCCCCCGATGAAAAGCAAGGGAGTCACGAGTACACTCAGAGACAACACAATAAGTGTCAGGGGCCCAAGACTGTTCAACTGTCTCCCAGCATACATAAGGGGGATTACCAATAGACCCCTGACTGTCAGTACCAGAACAGCCGGATTGTGGTTCGTACGTCAGTTTCCGTGCGTCCAGCAGTAACAGCCTGATTGATCAGACCCTGACCTACCACGAGGCCTGGTCTCAGACTGAGCTGCGGGGGCGTTGACCCCCGAAACCCTCTCCACGTATACCCCAGGTAAACTACATTAATTAAGTCTGAAACTAAGACATTTTATGAGTTAATCACACAATTTATTTTTAAAGACAGAGTAAAACATCACTAGTAAGAGGTTGAGTAATGACTCCTGTCCCTCCCTTCCTCTAACCTAATGGACCAGAGGCAAGAAAGGGACCATTGGTTCATTACATGGTCTTTAACTGTGATGGGTAATTAGGTCGGTGTGAGGCTGGTGTGTTAATGACTGCTTCAGGTGATTGACTGTACACCTGCACACACACACACACTCACACACACACATACACACACACACACACACACACTCACACACACACATACACACACACACACACACACACTCACACACACACACACACACACACACACACACACACACACACTCACACACACACACACACACACACACTCACACACACACACACACACACTCACACACACACACACACACACACTCACACACACACACACACACACTCACACACACACACACACACACACACACACACTCACACACACACATACACACACACACACACACACACACACACATACACACACACACACACACTCACACACACACACACACACACACACACACACACACACTCACACACACACACACACACTCACACACACACACACACACACACACACACACACACACACACACACACACACACACACACACACACACACACAGCACGGTTTCTGGGAAGGAAAATCTTGCGTCACAAACCTACTGGAGTTTTAAAATAAGGTAACAAAGTAAGACACGAGAGAGAGGGGTAAATAGACTGCATTTTCTTGGACTACAAGAAGGAATTCGACACAGTTTCTCACAAGAGGTTAATGCAAAAGCTAGAGGGCCAGGCACACATAACAGGAAAGGCACTGCAATGACTCAGAGAATACCTGACAGGGAGGCAACAACGAGTCATGGTACGTGACGAGGTGTCAGAGTGCGCGCTTGTGACAAGCGGGGTTCCACAGGGGTCAGTGAATGGCATAACGGAAATGATAGACTCAGAAGTGTCCTTGTTTTGAGATGATCTGAAAATAATGAGGAGAATTAAATCAGTCGAGGATCATGCAGGACTACAAAGAGACCTGGAAAGGTTATAAGCCTGGTCCAGCAACTGGCTCCTTGACTTTAACCCCACCAAATGCAAAGTCATGAAGATCGGGGAAGGGCAAAGAAGACCTCAGACAGAGTACAGTCTAGATGGCCAAAGACTACAAACCTCACTCAAGGAAAAAGATCTGGAGGTGAGTATAACACCCAGCACATATCCTGAGGCGCACATCAATCAGATAACTGCTGCAGCATACGGGCGCCTGGCAAACCTAAGAATAGCGTTCCGATACCTCAGTAAGGAATCGTTCAAGACTCTGTACATCATATACGTCAGGCCCATACTGGAGTATGCAGAATCAGTTTGGATTCCACACCTGTTCAAGCACGTCATGAAATTAGAGAAAGTGCAAAAGTTTTGCAGCAAGATTAGTTCCACAGCTAAGGGGATTTTCCAATGAAGAAAGGTTAAGGGAAATCGGCCTGACGACACTGGAAGACAGGAGGGTCAGGAGAGACATGATAACATATAAAATACTGCTAGGAATTGACAAGGTGGACAGAGACAGGATGTTCCAGAGATTGGACACAGAAACAAGGGGTCACAATTGGAAGTTGAAGACTCAGATGAATCAATGAGATGTTACAAAGCATTTTTCAGCAATAGAGTTGTCAGGAAGTGGAATAGCCTAGAAAGTGACATAGTTTTAAGACGAGGTTTAATAAACCTCATGTAGCAGGGAGAGAGAAGAGCCATGGCTCAACCCCTGCAACCTCAAATAGGTGAGTACAAACAGGTGATTACACTCACACACACACAAAAACGCACACACACACACACACACACACACACACACACACACACACACACACACACACACACACACACACACACACACACACACACACACACACACACACACACACACAAACACACACACACACAAACACACACACACATGAAGAAACTAGAGAAAGTGCAAAGGTTTGCAACAAGACTAGTCCCAGAGCTAAGAGGTATGTCCTACGAGGAGAGGTTAAGGGAAATCAACCTGACGACACTGGAGGACAGGAGAGATAGGGGGGACATGATAACGACATACAAAATACTGAGAGGAATTGACAAGGTGGACAAAGACAGGATGTTCCAGAGATTGGACACAGTAACAAGGGGACACAGTTGGAAGCTGAAGACACAGATGAATCACAGGGATGTTAGGAAGTATTTCTTCAGCCACAGAGTAGTCAGTAAGTGGAATAGTTTGGGAAGCGATGTAGTGGAGGCAGGATCCATACATAGCTTTAAGCAGAGGTATGATAAAGCTCACGGTTCAGGGAGAGTGACCTAGTAGCGATCAGTGAAGAGGCGGGGCCAGGAGCTCGGACTCGACCCCCGCAACCTCAACTAGGTGAGTACACACACACACACACACACACACACACACACACACACACACACATACACACACACACACACACACACAAGATTCCTAATTAAAACTTCCTCTAAGAACGTATTTGAAGCCATCAGCACTTGTGTAAATTATGTAAATTGTGTAACGCTGCGTCTCCCTCTTAGCTTTCCTTACACTAAATTTCTACTTCTCCATCTCTGTATGTAATATACATACATACATACATACATATATATATATATATATATATATATATATATATATATATATATATATATATACATATATATATATATATATATATATATATATATATATATATATATATATATATATATATATATATATATATATATATATATATATATATATATATATATATATATTGTAGCCAGGAACGAGTGGTATTGATCAGTAACAAGACTGCGACTAGCCAGGGACTCGAACCCATGTTTTGATCCGCCTGATGGTGAGCGAACACCACACCACATATTATACACCACTGTTGATGAAGTATAATTCGAAGTATCACGCGAAATTAAATTGAGAGAAATTTAAATTTTTGATCTACAAGATCTGAAGGGCGGTGAGGGAAGGGAACGAGAATTTCTGATCTACTGGGGGATCTGATCCACTGGTGGATCTGATCCACTGGTGGATCTGATCTGCTGGGGGATCTGATCTACTGGGGGATCTGATCTACTAGGGGATCTGATCTACTGGGGGATCTGATCTACTGGGTGATCTGATCTACTGAGGGATCTGATCTACTGGGGATATAATCTACTGGGGGATTTGATCTGCTGGGGGATCTGATCTACTAGGGGATCTGATCTACTGGGGGATCTGATCTACTAGGGGATCTGATCTACTGGGGGATCTGATCCACTGGGTGATCTGATCTACTGAGGGATCTGATCTACTGGAGGATCTGATCTACTGGGGGTTCTGATCTATTGGGGGATCTGATCTACTGGGGGATCTCATCTACTGGGGGATCTGTTCTACTTGGGGATCCGATCTACTGGGGATATGATCTACTGGGGGATCTGATCTACTGGGGGATCTGATCTAAAGGGGGATCTGATCTACTGGGGGATCTGATCTACTGGGGGATCTGATCTACTGGGGATATAATCTACTGGGGGATTTGATCTGCTGGGGGATCTGATCTACTGGGGGATCTGATCTACTGGGGGATCTGATCTACTGGGGGATCTGATCTACTGGGTGATCTGATCTACTGAGGGATCTGATCTACTGGGGATATAATCTACTGGGGGATCTGATCTACTGGGGGATCTGATCTACTGGGGGATCTGATCTACTGGGGGATCTGATCTACTGGGTGATCTGATCTACTGAGGGATCTGATCTACTGGGGATATAATCTACTGGGGGATTTGATCTGCTGGGGGATCTGATCTACCGGGGGATCTGATCTACTAGGGGATCTGATCTACTGGGGGATCTGATCTACTGGGTGATCTGATCTACTGAGGGATCTGATCTACTGGGGATATAATCTACTGGGGGATTTGATCTGCTGGGGGATCTGATCTACTGGGGGATCTGATCTACTGGGGGATCTGTTCGACTTGGGGATCTGATCTACTGGGGATATGATCTACTGGGGGATCTGATCTACTGGGGGATCTGATCTAATGGGGGATCTGATCTACTGGGGGATCTGATCTACTGGGGGATCTGATCTACTGGGGATATAATCTACTGGGGGATTTGATCTGCTGGGGGATCTGATCTACTGGGGGATCTGATCTACTGGGGGATCTGATCTACTGGGTGATCTGATCTACTGGGGGATCTGTTCGACTTGGGGATCTGATCTACTGGGGATCTGATCTACTGGGGGATTTGATCTACTGGGGGATCTGATCTACTGGGGGATCTGATCTACTGGGGATATAATCTACTGGGGGATTTGATCTGCTGGGGGATCTCATCAACTGGGGGATCTGATCTACTGGGGGATCTGATCTACTGGGTGATCTGATCTACTAAGGGATCTGATCTACTGGGGGATCTGATCAACTGGGGATCTGATCTACTGGGGGATTTGATCTACTGGGGGATCTGATCTACTGGATGACCTGATCTACTGAGGGATCTGATATACTGGGGGATCTGATCTACTGAATCTCTGACCTACTGGGGGATCTGATGTAATGGGGGATCTGATCTACTGGGGGATCTGATCTACTGGGGGATCTGATCTACAGGGGGATCTGTTCTACTGTGTGATCTGATCTACTGGGGAATCTGATCTACTGGGGGATCTGATCAACTGGGGGATCTGATCTGCTGGGGGATCTGATCTACTGGGGGATCTGATCTGCTGGGGGATCTTATCTACTGGGGGATCTGATCTACTGGGGATATAATCTACTGGGGGATTTGATCTGCTGGGGGATATCATCTACTGGGGATCTGATCTACTGGGGTATCTGATCTACTGGGGGATCTGATCTACTGAGGGATCTGATCTACTAGGGGATCTGATCTACTGGGGGATCTGATCTACTGGGGATATAATCTACTGGGGGATTTCATCTACTTGGGGATCTGATCTAATGGGGGATCTGATCTACTGGGGGACCTGATCTACTGGGAGATCTGATCTACTGGGTGATCTGATCTACTGGGGGATCTGATCTACTGGGGGATCTGATCTACTGGGGGATCCGATCTACTGGGAGATCTGATCTACTAGGGGATCTGATCTACTGGGGATATAATCCACTGGGGGATTTGATCTACTGGGGATCTCATCTACTGAGGGATCTGATCTACTGTGGGATCTGATCTCGTGAGGGATCTGATCTACTGGGGGATCTGACCTACTGAGGGATCTGATCTACTGGGGGATCTGATCTTCTGGGGATCTGATCTTCTGGGTGACCTGATCTACTGGGGGATTTGATCTACTAGGGATCTTATCTACTGGGGGAGCTGATCTACTGGGGGATCTGATCTACTGGAGATCTGATCTACTGGGGGATCTGATCTACTGGGAGATCTGATCTGCTGGGGGATCTGATCTACTGGGGGATCTGATCTACTGGGGGATCTGATCTATTGGTGGATCTGATCTACTGGGGAATCTGATCTACTGGGGGATATGCTCTACTGGGGGATCTGATCTACTGGGGAATCTGTTCTACTTGGGGATCTGATCTACTGAGGATATGATCTGCTGGGGGATCTGATCTACTGGGGGATCTGATCTAATGGGGGATCTGATCTACTGGGGATTTGATCTACTGGGGGATCTGATCTACTGAGGGATCTGATCTACTGGGGGATCTGATCTGCTGGAGGATCTGATCTACTGGGGGATCTGATCTACTGGAGATCTGATCTACAGGGGGATCTGATCTACTGGGGTATCTGATCTACTGGGGGATCTTATCTACTTGGGGATCTGATCTACTGGGGGATCTGATCTACTGGGGAATCTGATCTACTGAGGGATCTGATCTACTGGGAGTTCTATTCTACTGTGGGATCTGATCTACTGGGGGATCCGATCTACTGATTGATCTGATCTACTAGGGGATCTGATCTACTGGGGATCTGATCTACTGGGGGATCTGATCTACTGGGGGATCTGATCTACTGGGCGATCTGAACTACTGGGAGATCTGATCTACTGGGGATCTGATCTACTAGGATCTGATCTACTGAGGTATCTGATCTACTTTGGGATCTGATCTCTTGGGAGATCTGATCCACTGGGGATCTGATCTACTGTGGGATCTGATCTACTGGGGATCTGATCTACTGGGGATCTGATCTACTCGGGGATCTGATCTACTGTGGATCTGATCTACTCTGGGATCTGATCTACTGGGGGATCTGATCTACTGGGGGATCTGATCTACTTAGGGATCTGATCTACTGGGGATCTGATCTACTGGGAGATCTGATCTACTGAGGGATCTGATCTACTGGGGGATCTGATCTACTGTTCGATCTGATCTACTGGGGGATCTGATCTACTGGGGATCTGATCTACTGAGGGATCTTCTCTACTGGGGGTTCTGATCTGCTTGAGGATCTGATCTACTGGATGATCTGATCTACTGGGGGATCTGATCTACTGAGGGATCTGATCTACTGGGGGATCTGATCTACTGGGGGATCTGATCTACTGGGGCATCTGATCTACTGGGGGATCTGATCTACTGGGGGATCTGATCTACTGGGGGATCTGATCTACTGGGGGATCTGATCTACTGGGGATCTGATCTACTGGGGGATCTGATCTACTGGGGGATCTGATCTACTGGGGGATCTGATCTACTGGGGGATCTGATCTACTGGGGGATCTGATCTACTGGGGATCTGATCTACTGGGGGATCTGATCTACTGGGGGATCTGATCTACCGGGGGATCTGATCTACTAGGGGATCTGATCTACTGGGGGATCTGATCTACTGGGTGATCTGATCTACTGAGGGATCTGATCTACTGGGGATATAATCTACTGGGGGATTTGATCTGCTGGGGGATCTGATCTACTGGGGGATCTGATCTACTGGGGGATCTGTTCGACTTGGGGATCTGATCTACTGGGGATATGATCTACTGGGGGATCTGATCTACTGGGGGATCTGATCTAATGGGGGATCTGATCTACTGGGGGATCTGATCTACTGGGGGATCTGATCTCCGGGGGATATAATCGCCTGGGGGATTTGATCTGCTGGGGGAGCGGATCTACGGGGGGATCTGATCTACTGGGGGATCTGATCTACTGGGTGATCTGATCTACTGGGGGATCTGTTCGACTTGGGGATCTGATCTACTGGGGATATGATCTACTGGGGGATCTGATCTACTGGGGGATCTGATCTAATTTGGGATCTGATCTACTGGGGGATCTGATCTACTGGGGGATCTGATCTACTGGGGATATAATCTACTGGGAGATTTGATCTGCTGGGGGATCTCATCTACTGGGGGATCTGATCTACTGGGGGATCTGATCTACTGGGTGATCTGATCTACTAAGGGATCTGATCTACTGGGGGATCTGATCAACTGGGGATCTGATCTACTGGGGGATTTGATCTACTGGGGGATCTGATCTACTGGATGACCTGATCTACTGAGGGATCTGATATACTGGGGGATCTGATCTACTGAATCTCTGACCTACTGGGGGATCTGATGTAATGGGGGATCTGATCTACTGGGGGATCTGATCTACTGGGGGATCTGATCTACAGGGGGATCTGTTCTACTGTGTGATCTGATCTACTGGGGAATCTGATCTACTGGGGGATCTGATCAACTGGGGGATCTGATCTGCTGGGGGATCTGATCTACTGGGGGATCTGATCTGCTGGGGGATCTTATCTACTGGGGGATCTGATCTACTGGGGATATAATCTACTGGGGGATTTGATCTGCTGGGGGATATCATCTACTGGGGATCTGATCTACTGGGGTATCTGATCTACTGGGGGATCTGATCTACTGAGGGATCTGATCTACTAGGGGATCTGATCTACTGGGGGATCTGATCTACTGGGGATATAATCTACTGGGGGATTTCATCTACTGGGGGATCTGATCTAATGGGGGATCTGATCTACTGGGGGACCTGATCTACTGGGAGATCTGATCTACTGGGTGATCTGATCTACTGGGAGATCTGATATACTGGGGGATCTGATCTAATGGGGGACCTGATCTACTGGGAGATCTGATCTACAGGGTGATCTGATCTACTGGGGGATCTGATCTACTGGGGGATCTGATCTACTGGGGGATCCGATCTACTGGGAGATCTGATCTACTAGGGGATCTGATCTACTGGGGATATAATCCACTGGGGGATTTGATCTACTGGGGATCTCATCTACTGAGGGATCTGATCTACTGTGGGATCTGATCTCGTGAGGGATCTGATCTACTGGGGGATCTGACCTACTGAGGGATCTGATCTACTGGGGGATCTGATCTTCTGGGGATCTGATCTTCTGGGTGACCTGATCTACTGGGGGATTTGATCTACTAGGGATCTTATCTACTGGGGGAGCTGATCTACTGGGGGATCTGATCTACTGGAGATCTGATCTACTGGGGGATCTGATCTACTGGGAGATCTGATCTGCTGGGGGATCTGATCTACAGGGGGATCTGATCTACTGGGGGATCTGATCTATTGGTGGATCTGATCTACTGGGGAATCTGATCTACTGGGGGATATGCTCTACTGGGGGATCTGATCTACTGGGGGATCTGTTCTACTTGGGGATCTGATCTACTGAGGATATGATCTGCTGGGGGATCTGATCTACTGGGGGATCTGATCTAATGGGGGATCTGATCTACTGGGGATTTGATCTACTGGGGGATCTGATCTACTGAGGGATCTGATCTACTGGGGGATCTGATCTGCTGGAGGATCTGATCTACTTGGGGATCTGATCTACTGGAGATCTGATCTACAGGGGGATCTGATCTACTGGGGTATCTGATCTACTGGGGGATCTTATCTACTTGGGGATCTGATCTACTGGGGGATCTGATCTACTGGGGAATCTGATCTACTGAGGGATCTGATCTACTGGGAGTTCTATTCTACTGTGGGATCTGATCTACTGGGGGATCTGATCTACTGATTGATCTGATCTACTAGGGGATCTGATCTACTGGGGATCTGATCTACTGGGGGATCTGATCTACTGGGGGATCTGATCTACTGGGCGAACTGAACTACTGGGAGATCTGATCTACTGGGGATCTGATCTACTAGGGTCTGATTTACTGAGGGATCTGATCTACTTTGGGATCTGATCTACTGGGAGATCTGATCCACTGGGGATCTGATCTACTGTGGGATCTGATCTACTGGGGATCTGATCTACTGGGAATCTGATCTACTCGGGGATCTGATCTACTGTGGATCTGATCTACTCTGGGATCTGATCTACTGGGAGATCTGATCTACTGGGGGATCTGATCTACTTGGGGATCTGATCTACTGGGAGATCTGATCTACTGAGGGATCTGATCTACTGGGGGATCTGATCTACCGTTCGATCTGATCTACTGGGGGATCTGATCTACTGGGGATCTGATCTACTGAGGGATCTTATCTACTGGGGGTTCTGATCTGCTTGAGGATCTGATCTACTGGATGATCTGATCTACTGGGGGATCTGATCTACTGAGGGATCTGATCTACTGGGGGATCTGATCTACTGGGGGATCTGATCTACTGTGGGATCTGATCTACTGGTGGATCTGATCTACTGGGGTATCTGATCTACTTGGGGATCTGATCTGCTGGGGGATCTGATCTACTGGGGATCTGATCTACTGGGGGATCTGATCTACTGAGGGATCTGCTCTACTGGGGGATCTGATCTACTGATGGATCTGATGTACTGGGGGATCTGATCTACTGGGGGATCTGATCTGCTGGGGATCTGTTCTACTGGGGGATCTGATCTACTGGGAAATCTGTTCTACTGGGGGATCTGATCTGCTGGGGGATGTGATCTACTGAGGGATCTGATTTACTGGGGGATCTGATCTACTGGGGGATCTGATCTACTGGTGGATGTGATTGTGGGTGATGGAAGGACTTGCTATCTCGAACTCTGTTTTATTCTCATTTCCTCCTGGCACTACCCTCCTGGCACTACCCTCCTGGGACTACCCTCCTCGCACTGCCCTCCTTGCACTACCCTCCTGGCACTATCCTCCTGGCACTACCTTCCTGGTACTACCCTCCTGGCACTTCCCTCCTGGCACTACCCTCCTGGCACTACTCTCCTGGCACTACCCTCTTAGCACTACTTTCCTGGCACTACTTTCCTGGTACTATCCTCTTGGCACTACCCTCCTGGCCCTACCCTCCTGCCACTACCCTCCTGGAACTACCCTCCTGGCACTGCCCTCCTGGCACTACCCTCTGACTCTCCCTCCTGGCACTGCACTTCTGGCACCAACCTCCTGGCACTACCTTCTTGTCACTACCCTCTTACTCTCCCTCCTGGCACTGCCTTCCTGGCACTGCCTTCCTGGCATTGCCCTCCTGGCACTGCCTTCCTGGCACTACCCTCTGACTCTCCCTCCTGGTACTACCCTCCTGGCACTTCCCTCCTGGCACTGCCCTCCTGGAACTACCCTCCTGACACTATCCTCCTGGCACTACCCTTCTAGCACTACCCTCCTGGCACTACCCTCCTGGCACTACCCTCTTGGCACTGCCCTCTGACTCTCCGTCCTGGCACTACCCTCCTCCACCACCTTCATGGCACTACCGTTTGACACTCTCTCCTGGCACTACCCTCCTGGCACTACCCTCCTGGCACTACCATCCTGTCACTACCCTCCTGGCACTGCCCTCTGACTCTCCCTCTTGGCACTAGCCTCCTGGCACTACCCTCCTGGCACTACCCTCTTGGCACTGCCCTCTGACTCTCCGTCCTGGCACTACCCTCCTCCACCACCTTCATGGCACTACCGTTTGACACTCTCTCCTGGCACTACCCTCCTGGCACTACCCTCCTGGCACTACCATCCTGTCACTACCCTCCTGGCACTGCCCTCTGACTCTCCCTCTTGGCACTACCCTCCTGGCACTACCCTCTGACTCTCCCTCCTGGCACTACCCTCCTGTCACTATCCTCTGACACTCCATCCTGACACTGCCCTCCTGGCACTCCCCTCTGACACTCTATCCTGGCATTAACCTCTTGGCACCACCCTCTGGCACTACCCTCCTAGCACTGCCCTCCTAGCACTACCTTCCTGGCACTACCCTCCTGGCACCACCCTCTGGCACTATCCCTCGGGTAGTGCCAGTTTTCACTGTGGAGAATGAAGGGGGCGGCGCCCCAGTGTTGGGAAGCTTATAGTGTTGGTCAGCTCAATTTCAGCTGAGCAAAGTTCAATGACCAATTAGGCTAATGTGGTGGGAGGCAGTGGGTGGGTGGGATGGTGGTAGTGAGTGGTTGGTGGGTGGCTGTGGGTTGGTGGGTGGGATGGTGGTAGTGAGTGGGTGGTGGGTGGCTGTGGGTTGGTGGGTGGGATGGTGGTAGTGAGTGGGTGGTGGGTGGCTGTGGGTGGGTGGCTGTGTGTGTGTGGGATGGTGGTAGTAAGTGGGTGGTGTTGGGTCGTTTTTCCTTGGGAAATGCACATGAGTTACTATCACTCTTTAATTATATATATATATATATATATATATATATATATATATATATATATATATATATATATATATATATATATATATATATATATATATATATATATATATATATATATATATATATATATATATATATGTATATATATATATATATATATATATATATATATATTTATATATATATATATATATATATATATATATATATATATATATATATATATATATATATATATATATATATAGGATGGGGTGGAGCTCTGGTGTAAATTGTGGGAGCCACAGCCTCGGAGAAGTGGATAAAAAGGCTTCAAGGAAGAATATTTGGGTTTCTTCCTGTAGCAGTTTAAATATTCCACTTCCCCTATCACTCAATCTTTTCATTCTTTTTTACCAATAGATATATTTTATTACATAATATGGTGCAGAAGATTTAAGAGATACATTGTTGATATAAAGATGACATATACGGTACATGAGATGTGACAGATACATGTCTAGTACATATTGTTACGTGTTTGTCACTGATTATAATGTGAAAATCTCATCCAGCTCTTCAGAACTGGGGCGCGTACCCAAAATACAGCAGGCATTACCTCTCTGAACAGCAGCGCTGAGTCGCTGGAACAGAAAACTAGCTGCCCTGGGATCCCTAGTTACCCTGATGAGTCTTTTTCCCAACTCCTTAAGGAATTTAGATGCACTCTTTCCCCATGAGCCAAGGGTCTCTGAGCCTATGGGAACAAACATATAATGATGGGCAAGTTCTCCATATTTTCTAGACTTTTGGAACTCCCTGAAGCTGGCAGCTGCCCCTCCTTCCTCCATGGTGTATTGGAGATAGGTATCAGCCACGGTACATGCACATGTATAGTCCCACACCACCTGCTTCCCGTCTGTCCAGGCTTGAAGGGTGATACCATCTGGATGCTTCTGGCTGCCATCAGATCTGCATAGTTGGGGTGGCTCCCTTACTGCTGGGCATCCGGCTGTTGTGAGGCTCCTCTTGATAATGTTATTAACCTCCTCATGTCTTGCAATCTTTCCCTCGGATTTACGGCACACAAGACCATGATACCCAAATCGGTCTGCTGCTTCACTGCCACAAATACACCTGTGTTCGGCGAGAATAGGGGCGGCAAGTCGAAGGGCAACACCGATGCGGATGGTCTGTGAGTCGAGCCGTGTGCCAAGGCTAGAGTTGGGAACAGCCAGCAGAAAGTCCCCTGCATGAGGGGCTCTCACTGCCAGGAGGCGGGCTCTATCCTTCCCTGACACACTCTGAAGCATTGTTGGGGCTATTTTTTCCACTATCGCGCCATCCCAGTGCGACTGTTTGTAGTTGTTGGGGAGAGCAGGTCTGGTTTCAGAGCCTGTTAGATTATCCCAGATCATGGCTCCGTCAATGAACTTTTGGTCCTGGACTCCAGTTTTGTCCCTAAGATATTCAGGGAGAATCGCTGCTACAAGCTCTCTGGATGCAATACACGAGGACAGAAAAACAGGTAACGCAATCTGTGATGACTTGCGGACACCAGTGCCTCCTAGTCTGACTGGAAGTGTAGCTTGGTTCCACTGCCCGTCTTCTAGAGTAAGGTTAAGTACTTTCGTAAAAATCTGCCTCAGGATACTGTCATATTCGTGCAGTATAGGGTTATCATATGAAGGTGCACATCTTAGGAAATATGTCAACCTGGGCAGACTCAAGCACTTTGTGAGAAGGTACAAGGCATCGTGGGTGTCCAGATTGCCTATTCGTTGTTCCATTCTCCTCAGTTCCTCCAATTTCTTCCTGAGGATTGTGTCAGTGGCATTGCTTCCCAGAGGTGCTCCAAGCAAGACGCTCTTTGTAGGGGCAATGACTGCTGCTCCTGGTATTTTGGATCTCACTTCATTTATCACTTGTTGACTGACTGAAACTATTTCACATTTGGATGGATTCAGGATGAGACCCATTTCCTGTCCCCGTGTCATCACTTGTGTAACATCATGTATACATACATATATATACATACACATATATATATACATATATATATATATATATATATATATATATATATATATATATATATATATATATATATATATATATATATATTCAATGCGGGTGAAATTGCAAATCTAGAGAATGTAGAGAGAACCTTTACTGCACATATCAGTTACATCAAACACCTTAACTGCTGGGAACGCTTGGAAGCACTTGATTTGTACTCACTGGAAAGCAGGCGAGAGAAGCACTTTACAATCTATACCTGGAAAATCCTAGAGAGATTGGTCCTTATTCTGCACACAGATATCACTCCCTACGAAAGCAAAAGACTTGCCAGGCTATGTAACATACCCCCAGTGAAAAGCAGGGGCGTCATTAGTACACTAAGAGAAAACACAATAAGTGTCCTGGGCCCAAGACTGCTCAACAGCCTCCCACCAGCCATAAGAGGGATTACCAATAAACCCCTGGTTGTCTTCAAGAGGGAGCTGGACAGATACCTAAAGCAAGTTCCGGATCAGCAGGGCTCTGGTTCGTACGTTGCACTACGTACGGCCAGTAGTAACAGCCTAGTTGATCAGGCCCTGATCCACCGGAAGGACTGGTCGTGGACCGGGAAGCAGGGGCGTTAATCCCTGGAATACCCTCCAGGTAGACTCTAGATATATATATATATATATATATATATATATATATATATATATATATATATATATATATATATATATATATATATATATATATATATATATATATATATATATATATATGTTACAGAAGCGGTGAACTTCTCTGACAAGTAATCTGGGGTCCAATGATTTCTTGAAAATAGTTGAAAAAATTCTGTTGGAAGAAGTTAGATTCTTTCCCCTCACCTGACTACCTTATCCAAGCACCTACTTACCTTCCCAGCTGGTGCCTGCTTTCCACTCTCTCCCCGCGTACACCTCCACCACTTGATTATCTAATTGCTTCCCCTACCGTGTGTGTGTTTACAGATGCGTCAGCTTCGTGCCCTGAGACAAGGTAACTCTACCCTGGCCAACGCACCTCTCTCCAACAACTTCAGACCCGTGCAGACAGCTCACCACCGCACCATACGGACCAATATTAACTTCACCAACAAACAGGTGAGTCTTAATTATGTGACAGGTAATATAAGAGCTGAACTCTTCTCCAGGCTGAGGGACTGATCACCTCAAATACTTTTTCTCGAAGGTTGATGGACTGATTATATCATCTTTGCTTCACTACTACTGCTGTCTCTGTATTTGACTGAAGAAGTCTGTGTAGGCGAAACGTTTCATCAGTAAATATACCCAATCATTAACTTGTGGGTATTTTATATAATTTTCATTATGTATTAACGTTAGCAGAATTACCAACACTTTAAGTAAAAGGACACAAGTGCAACTTGTGTGGCATTTTATTGTGGCAACGTTTCGCTCTTCAGGAACTTTATTAATAAAGATACTTAACTGTTGGACAAGTGTCTTACTTGTCAACCTGTCGGTATCGTAGACCGCTACATAGTCAATTCATGACCTGCCTAACCTACAGTCATGACCAACTTGCACACAGTGTGACGCCGCCTGCGACTGCTGCACCTCACCTGTCTACAGTATATAAGCAACTTCGCAGATAAGCTGTGATCTTCTCAGGATTTATGGATTGATCACATCGACTCCAGGCTGAGGGACTGATTACATCAAACTCCTTCTGATCTTTACCATTCTTCTTCGTTTAGGACCGATGAGGCGAGCGCGTGGTGAAACGTTTCCTCAGTAAAGATATCTAAGCGTTGCACATGTGTCTAATTCAGCAGTAGGCCTACTGGCCCATACTAGGCAAGTCTTTCTCTAAATCAAGATGTCTAATGCTATATATTAACTCTCTCATTCTACGCTGAATGTTTTCTAACGAATTTATATCCAGTCTGTAATATGGAGACCAGAACTGAGCTGCGTAATCTAGGTGAGACCTTACTAATGATGTATAAAGCTGCAGTATGACCTCTGGACTTCTGTTGCTTACACTTCTTGATATAAATCCCAGTAATCAGTTTGCCTTATTACGTATGCTGGGGGGTGGCATGGATCTGCTCCGCATGGGTCAATAGGCCTGTTGCAGTGTTCTTTCTTCCTTATGTTCTTATATTCTTACGCTTAGGCACTGCTGTCTGGGTTTAAGGTTCCTGCTTACCATAACCCCCAAGTTCTTTTCGCATTCTGTTTGAATAAATTCTACATAATTTAGTTAATACGGTGACCCGTCGCCTGGTGACAAAAGCTCTCGTTTCACACGGTAAGTGTTCGGATTCGATTCCCGGCAAAGGTAGAAACATTGGGCGTGTTACCTTACAATGGTTGTCCATGTTCATCCATCAGTAATAATGGGTACCTGGGTGTTAGTGGACTGGTGTGGGTCGCATCCTGGGACAAAACTGACCTAATCTGTGGGAAATGCTCACCATAACAAGGAATTTTTATATAGTAGTATGTCATTGATGTCAGCTAGTACTGTATACCTTGTACATTTTTTTAACAAGTCGGCCGTCTCCCACCGAGGCAGGGTGACCCAAAAAGAAAGAAAATCCTCAAAAAGAAAATACTTTCATCAATCAACACTTTCACCTCACTCACACATAATCACTGTTTTTGCAGAGGTGCTCAGATTACAACAGTTTAGAAGTATATACATATAAAGATACACAACATATCCCTCCAAACTGCCAATATCCCAAACCCCTCCTTCAGAGTGCAGGCATTGTACTTCCCATTTCCAGGACTCAAGTCCGGCTATATAAAAATAACCGGTTTCCCTGAATCCCTTCACTAAATATTACCCTGCTCACACTCCAACAGATCGTCAGGTCCAAAATACCATTTGTCTCCATTTACTCCTATCGAATATGCTCATGCACGCCTGCTGGAAGTCCAAGCCCCTCGCCCAAAAAACCTTCTTTACCCCTTCCTTCCAACCTTTTCGAGGACGACCCCTATCCCGCCTTCTTTCCCCTACAGATTTATATGCTCTCTAAGTCATTCTACTTTGATCCATTCTCTCTAAATGACCAAACCACCTCAACAATCCCTCTTCTGCCCTCTGACTAATGCTTTTATTAACTCCACACCTTCTCCTAATTTCCACAATCCGAATTTTCTGCATAATATTTACACCACACATCGCCCTTAGACAGGACATCTCCACTGCCTCCAACCATCTCCTCGCTGCTGCATTTACCACCCAAGCTTCACATCCATATAAGAGTGTTGGTACTACTATACTTTCATACATTCCCTTCTTTGCCTCCATAGATAACGTTTTTTGTCTCCACATATACCTCAACACACCACTCACCTTTTTTCCTTCATCAATTCTATGATTAACCTAGTCCTTCATAAATCCATCCGCTGACACGTCAACTCCCAAGTATCTGAAAACATTCACTTCTTCCATACTCCTCCTCCCCAATTTGATATCCAATTTTTCTTTATCTAAATCATTTGATACCCTCATCACCTTACTCTTTTCTATGTTCACTTTCAACTTTCTACCTTTACACACATTCTCAAACTCATCCACTAACCTTTGCAATTTTTCTTTAGAATCCCCCATAAGCACAGTATCATCAGCAAAAAGTAACTGTGTCAATTCCCATTTTGAATTTGATTCCCCATAATTTAATCCCACCCCTCTCCCGAACACCCTAGCATTTACTTCCTTTACAACCCCATCTATAAATATATTAAACAACCATGGTGACATTACACATCCCTGTCTAAGACCTACTTTTACCGGGAAGTATTCTCCCTCTCTTCTACACACCCTAACCTGAGCCTCACTATCCTCATAAAAACTCTTTACAGCATTTAGTAACTTACCACCTATTCCATATACTTGCAACATCTGCCACATTGCTCCTCTATCCACTCTATCATATGCCTTTTCTAAATCCATAAATGCAATAAAAACTTCCCTACCTTTATCTAAATACTGTTCACATATATGCTTCAATGTAAACACTTGATCTACACATCCCCTACCCACTCTGAAACCTCCTTGCTCATCCGCAATCCTACATTCTGTCTTACCTCTAATTCTTTCAATTATAACCCTACCGTACACTTTTCTTGGTATACTCAGTAAACTTATTCCTCTATAATTTTTACAGTCTCTTTTGTCCCCTTTCCCTTTATATAAAGGGACTATACATGCTCTCCGCCAATCCCTAAGTACCTTCCCCTCTTTCATACATTTATTAAACAAAAATACCAACCACTCCAACACTATATTCCCCCCTGCTTTTAACATTTCTGTCATGATCCCGTCAGTTCCAGCTGCTTTACCCCCTTTCATTCTACGTAATGCCTCACGTACCTCCCCCACACTCACTTCCTGTTCTTCTTCACTCCTAAAAGATGGTATACCTCCCTGGCCAGTGCATGAAATTACCGCTTCCCTTTCTTCGTCGACATTTAAAAGTTCCTCAAAATATTCTCGCCATCTACATGTACATGTAGAAAATAAAGACATTATATCACATCACTATTATAAGTGCTGGGATTATGGACGTTCCCGAACTTCAGAATTTTGCATTTATCGACACTGAACTTTAGCTGCCTGCTCACCATCCCTCCCGCCTATCCCTCTCTATGTTCCGCCTCTCCACACCCAGGACGCTGTAAATTCATCCTCCTAGCTGGTAAATCACTCCCAGCGATATTTTACGCGAAATTTACCATTCTGTCATCTGGCAGTGAGTGAGTGACGGGAGAGTGAATGACTAAGTGATTGTAACTCATCTGTGTGAGTCAGCCTCACGTCTGGGTGAGTCAGCCTCACGTCTGGGTGAGTCAGCCTCACGTCTGGGTGAGTCAGCCTCACGTCTGGGTGAGTCAGCCTCACGTCTGGGTGAGTCAGCCTCACGTCTGGGTGAGTCAGCCTCACGTCTGGGTGAGTCAGCCTCACGTCTGGGTGAGTCAGCCTCACGTCTGGGTGAGTCAGCCTCACGTCTGGATGAGTCAGCCTCAAGTCTGGGTGAGTCAGCCTCACGTCTGGGTGAGTGTTGAACATGGAGGAACACGGCAGTAGGTCTACTGGCCCATACTAGGTAAGTCCTTCTCACTGATTGTTTGGTTGAATGAAGTTCATTTGGATGAATGTGGATGACTGAGTGAGGTTCATCTGGATGATGGTGGATGACTGAGTGAGGTTCACCTGGATGATGGTGGATGACTGAGTGAGGTTCACCTGGATGATGGTGGATGACTGAGTGAGGTTCACCTGGATGATGGTGGATGACTGAGTGAGGTTCACCTGGATGAATGTGGATGACTGAGTGAGGTTCATCCACTCCTGTTGCTCCTTTTCCTCTCTATATTCCCTTCACTACCTCTTCAGTCTTTCCCTCTCCCTCTTCCACATCCATCTTTTCCCCTCTTCATCCCTCTTCACCCTCCCTCTTTTCTTTTCATCTCCTCTCTTCTTTCCTCTCTTCATCTCCCCTATTCTTTCCCCCTCTTCATCTGCCCTCTTCCTCCCGTGCCTCATCCTCACCAGTAATAAGTTAGACACCTCACCCCTCACTTCCCCTCAGATATCACCAAACATTCCCCTCGTCTCCTCCCGCCACATAATTAATTTTTAAATTGGATATATGGACGTGAATCCATCTCTCTCTCTCTCTCTCTCTCTCTCTCTCTCTCTTATTAATTTGGCGTTTTGCCTCGCCAAACCAACTGCCAAATAAGGCCTAAACGTGTTTACACCCCTGGGGAATAAACTGGCTAAATATTCTCTCCTACTAGAGCCTCCCTAGGCCTCTCTTTTAGGCTGGCGGGGACTGATCCCCCTCACACCGAGGGGTGAGGGACTGATGGTCAAAACTTCTACTGCTTCCAGGATTCGATGGAAGAAGCCCATATTTGTTCGGTCTTACTCAAACCTACCTTAGTCTTGTTCAGAGGCCCACGGTGGTGAGAGTGTGGCCCACGGTGGTGAGAGTGTGGCCTACGGTGGTGGGAGTGTGGCCCACGGTGGTGGGAGTGTGGACCACAGGGTATAAAAATAAGAGAGGTGGTCCTCACCTGGATGCAGTCACACTGTCTAAATATTTCACCTTGACTGGGGACCTTCAGTACTCCACCCTGTCTGCAACCCCTGTAACTTGCATTAGTCCACACCCTGCCTGCGTGTGGGGGACCCTCAGTACTCCACCCTGTCTACAACCCCTGTAACTTGCATTAGTCCACACCCTGCCTGCCTGTGGTTATAGAGCAGGTGTAGGTAGAGCAGGTGTAGGTAGAGCAGGTGTAGGTAGAGCAGGTGTAGGTAGAACAGGTGTAGGTAGAGCAGGTGTAGGTAGAGCAGGTGTAGGTAGAACAGGTGTAGGTAGAGCAGGTGTAGGTAGAACAGGTGTAGGTAGAGCAGGTGTAGGTAGAGCAGGTGTAGGTAGAGCAGGTGTAGGTAGAACAGGTGTAGGTAGAGCAGATGTAGGTAGAACAGGTGTAGGTAGAACAGGTGTAGGTAGAGCAGGTGTAGGTAGAACAGGTGTAGGTAGAGCAGATGTAGGTAGAACAGGTGTAGGTAGAACAGGTGTAGGTAGAGCAGGTGTAGGTAGAACAGGTGTAGGTAGAGCAGGTGTAGGTAGAGCAGGTGTAGGTAGAGCAGGTGTAGGTAGAACAGGTGTAGGTAGAGCAGGTGTAGGTAGAACAGGTGTAGGTAGAGCAGGTGTAGGTAGAACAGGTGTAGGTAGAACAGGTGTAGGTAGAGCAGGTGTAGGTAGAGCAGGTGTAGGTAGAACAGGTGTAGGTAGAACAGGTGTAGGTAGAGCAGGTGTAGGTAGAACAGGTGTAGGTAGAACAGGTGTAGGTAGAGCAGGTGTAGGTAGAACAGGTGTAGGTAGAGCAGGTGTAGGTAGAACAGGTGTAGGTAGAGCAGGTGTAGGTAGAGCAGGTGTAGGTAGAGCAGATGTAGGCAGAGAGCAGGTGTACATAAAACAGTAGATAGAAAGCAGGTGGGATGAGCAGGTGTAGGTCATATCAAAACCATCCATTGACTTGTAACTCGGCTTACAATATAAGGAACCTGGGTTCAATCCCTGGGTGAGTCCAGACATATTGGTAAGTTTCCATCACTTGCTGTTATGTTGACCTGGCAGTGGCTCGATACCTGGACGTTAGTCTGCTGCTATGGGTGGCATTCTGGGAAACAACCCAACCACCCCGACGGTAATAAGCCACATTACGTGGCTTTCTTGGGTTATCCTGGGTTGTTAACCCTCGGAAGTGAATTAAAAGAATCGTAACCAAACCATACCCCGGCCGGGATTGAACCCGCGGTCAGAGAGTCTTAAAGTGTACCTGTGTGAAAAGTCGAAGAATGTTTTTAAGAACGTCTGGCACTGTGTGAATGCTACGCACGATCCTATGACAAACATTACAATTCTCTCTTTATTTTTTCTCTCTCTCTCTTCCCTCCCTCCCTCTTCTCTCTCACTCAGCCACTGTGTTCAACTCAGTTAGATATCTTCAACTTCTGCACCTGTACTGACTCCTATATGAGCGTTCGTCCTCTTTCCTGTGTTGTATAATTATCAAGATAACGCTGGTGATCACCATCTAGGTTGAGGGACTGATTACCTTGTCTTCTATTGTCTCCAGTACCAACACCTTCATGTAACCTGTATATTGAGTTGATATCGCTGGTGGCTGGCGAGGTGTCTTTTAGAATAAAGAAACCTGGGAGTTGTGATGTAAATGGTGTAAATAAAACCACAAGTTGGGAGTCTTTATTGTGGAAATGTTTCGCCAGCCAGTGGCTTCTTCAGTTCAGTTCAGTACAGAGAAGGAAGGTGGATGATGAGGAGTTTGAAGCAATCAGTCCCTCAGCCTGGAGTCGAGGTGGTCAGTCCATCCGTTGTACAGGTGTCGTACTGAACAACTCGTGGGTATTGTATACCATTTGTCCTCTGATAGTCACTCCCTCTCTATCCACCATCTATCCCTCCACGCAGCACGATACATCCCACAAAAATCCTCTCAACGTCAGTCACTCAATTCTCGTCAAGTAAATAGGCGGGTAAGTTATCCGAAGCTTCACACCAGAAGATAGAGTTACCCTTTAAAACAACCACAACAATCTTACTGTAATCTATCCTGGCTTCCGCAGTGCCATCAACACGACGCATGAGTAAGCTCAACATGACGCACGAGTGAGCTCAACACGACGCATGAGTGAGCTCAACACGACGCATCTGGCCAGAGTTTCGATCAAAATCAGCATGGGAATTGGTTGTTGTGTGTGCTGGAGGCTCGGGTAGAAGGATTACCCCGGGAGCCACTCTCAAGTTAGTCCCCTGTGTTCTAGCCGGCCACCTCCAGCAGGGAGGCACTGAGGAGAGGCACTGGGGGTGCTGTGTGGTCGGGAGGAGAGGGAAGTGGCGAGAAGGAGATGACGGATAGACAAGGAGAAGGATAGAGTAAGACAACCTCAGATACTATTCCCCCAGTGTGGGCAAAAAGTCTTAATAATTATACCCAGCTGTAGCACATGTGTCTCCTGCACATATTATATGTGTGTCTGAGAGACTGAACACACCATCTCCAGGTTGACTGACACTGCCAATACCTGCAGTGTCAGTCAGTATCAGGCAGTGTCAGTCAGCACAAGACAGTGTCAGTCAGCACCAGACAGTGTCAACTAGCACCAGCCAGTGTCAGTCAGCACCAGACAGTGTCAGCCATCACCAGACAATGTCAACTAGCACCAGACAGTGTCAGTCAGCACCAGACAGTGTCAGCCATCACCAGACAATGTCAACCAGCACTAGACAGTGTCAGTCAGCACCAGATAGCGTCAGTTAGCACCAGGCAGTGTCAGTCAGCACCAGACAGTGTCCATCATCACCAGACAGTGTCAGTCAGCACCAGGCAATGTCAGTCAGCACCAGACAATGTCAACCAGCACCAGACAGTGTTAGTCAGCACCAGACAGTGTCAGTCAGCACCAGACAATGTCAACCAGCACCAGACAGTGTCAGTCAGCACCAGACAATGTCAACCAGCACCAGACAGTGTCAGTCAGCACCAGACAGTGTCAGTCAGCACCAGACAATGTCAACCAGCACCAGACAGTGTCAGTCAGCACCAGACAGTGTCAGTCAGCACCAGACAATGTCAGCCAGCACTAGATAGTGTCAGTAGAAAATTAACATTCGGGTGCAGGAGCTAGAGACCTGCAGACTACAAACACACAGAGAAAATTAAGCAACTTGGTAATTACTGAATCAGGTAATTACACGTTATTACTGATTTTTGTTGAGGGATAAAATCATTGACCATTATACAAGGAAGCTACGAGGTTAATTGGCCTGGCACTGTCCTGGCACTGCCCTGGCACTGTCCTGGCACTGTCCTGGCACTGTCCTGGCACTGTCCTGGTACTGTCCTGGCACTGTCCTGGCACTGTCCTGGCACTGTCCTGGCACTGTCCTGGCACTGTCCTGGCACTGTCCTGGCACTGCCCTGGCACTGTCCTGGCACTGTCCTAGTGCTGTCCTGGTACTTTCCTGGCATCCTGGCAGTGTCTTGGCATTGCACTGGCACTATCCTGGCACTGCTCTGGTACACTTTCCTGGCACTGCTCCGGTACACTTTCCTGCCACTGCACTGGCACTTTTCTCGCACTGTCCTGGCACTGCCATGGCACTTCTCTGGCATTGACCTGTCGCTGTCTTGGCACTGCTCTGATACTGACCTGTCTTTGACCTTGTACTGATCTGGTACTGACCTGCCATTGTCCTGTCACTATCCAGGCACTGTCCTGGCATTGTCCTGGCACTTTCCTAGCATTGCACTGGCACTATCCTGGGACTGCACTATCAATTTTCTCTCACTGTCCTGGCGCTGCCCTGGCACTTTTCTGGCACTGCCCTATCACTGAGCTGTCACTGCAATGGCACTACCCTGGCACTGACCTGTCATTGTCCTGGCACTTTACTGGCACTGCTCTATCACTGACCTGTCACTGCAATGGCACAACCCTGGCACTGTCTTGTCACTGTCCAGGCACTGTGCTGTCACTCTCCACTGCCCTGGCACTGTCCTGACACTAATCTGGCACTGTCCTGAAACTGACCTGGCATTATCTTGTCACTGTCACGGCACTGCCCTGGCACTGCAATGTCACTGTCCTGTCATTAACCTTTCACTGCCCTGTCACTACCCCTGTCACTGCCCTGTCACTACCCCTGTCTCTACCCCTGTCACTGCCCTGTCACTTCCCCTGTCACCGCCTTGTCACTACCCCTGTCACTGCCTTGTCACTGATCTGTCACTGTCCTGTCACTACCCCTGTCACTACCCCTGTCACTGCCCTGTCTCTACCCCTGTCACTGCCCTGCCACTTCCCCTTTCACCGCTCTTTCACTACCCCTGTCACTGCCTTGTCACTGATCTTTCACTGCCCCGTCACTACCCCTGTTACTGTCCTGTTACCACCCCTGTCACTACCCCTGTCACTGCCCTGCCACTACCCCTGTCACTGCCCTGTCACTTCCCTTGTCTCTACCCCTGCCACTGCCCTGCCACTTCCCCTGTCACCGCTCTGTCACTACCCCTGCCACTGCCTTGTCACTGATCTTTCACTGCCCTGTCACTACCCCTGTCACTGCCCTGTCACTACCCCTGTCTCTACCCCTGTCACTTCCCCTGTCACCGCCTTGTCACTGATCTGTCACTGCCTTGTCACTGATCTGTCACTGCCCTGTCACTTCCCCTGTCACCGCCCTATCACTACCCCTGTCACTGCCTTGTCACTGATCTTTCACTGCCCTGTCACTACCCCTGTCACTACCCCTGTCGCTGCCCTGTCACTACCCCTGTCACTGCCCCTGTCACTGCCCTGCCACTACAGCTGTCACTACCCCTGTCACTGCCCTGTCACTACCCCTGTCACTGCCTCTGTCACTGCCCTGTCACTGCCTGTCACTGCCCTGTCACTACCCCTGTCACTACCCCTGTCACTGCCCTGTCACTACCCCTGTCACTACCCCTGTCACTGCCCTGTCACTATAAAGACAAAAACATCCATTTCTTTGACCAGTTCTTGTGTACCTCCATGATGTCTTCGTGACCTTGAAGACAACATTAATCTTCGTCGAGAAGACTGCCAGTGTGATGGCTCTTCTTTCTGACCTCCACTGAGGTCTGAGACGTCTTGCCTTCCTATGGAGGCCAAGAGCTGAAGATTAAGACAAATGTCCAACAGTTGAAACGTTTCGCCTACACAGTAGGTTTCTTTAGTCAAATACAAAGGGGCAGCAGTAGTGAAATGCAGATGTAATCAGTACTTCAGCTTGGAGAAGAGTTCATCTCCGTGGAGTTGAGGGACTGACTACCTCAAATGCTTTTTATCCAACCTCCTGTCTCTCTATATGACTGAAGAAACCTGCTGTGTAGGTGAAACATTCCAACAACAAAGACACCCAACTGTTGCACATGTGACGGTGTTTTGTATCATTATCAACAAGGCCAAGAGCTGAACATTAAAATGGTATAAAATACCGACAGATTGTTAGGTAAGACACATATGCAACAGTTAGGTATCTTTATTTCGAAACGTTTCGCCTACACAGTAGGCTTCTTCAGTCGAGTACAGAAAAGTTGATAGAAGCAGAAGATACTTGAAGACGATGTAATCAGTCCATCACCCTTAAAGTTTTGAGGTGGTCAGTCCCTCAGTCTGGAGAAGAGCATTGTTCCGTTGTCTGAAACAATATGAAGTTGAAGTGACAGGATGGAGCCTTTATATAGTGCCAGGTCCCTCTCAAACCCAGCCGTTCTCACTAGTAGAGGTCGAAGTTGATGGTCTGTACCAAGATACCCTTGTGTTGCAGTGTCTGACAGAATGAACATTAAAATGGTATAAAATACCGACAATCTGTCGGTGATGGACTGATTACATCGTCTTCAAGTATCTTCTGCTTCTATCAACTTTTCTGTACTCGACTGAAGAAGCCTACTGTGTAGGCGAAACGTTTCGAAATAAAGATACCTAACTGTTGCATATGTGTCTTACCTAACAAGGCCAAGAGCTACATCTACACTTTCCTCCTACTCCTCTTCCTCCTCCTCCTCCTTCTCCTCCTCCTCAGCTTCCTCCTGCTCCTCCTCCTCTCACTCCTCACCTGGGGGTTTTTCTTCCCCTCCTCAGGATCTATCTCCTGCTGGTGCTGTAAGTGAAGTCTTTAATTGTCTTGGTCTCCGTCTGAGTGAGTCTTACACAAGTCTTAGTCTTTGTTGCTGCCTCTTTCTTCTGTTGCAAGTCTTCAGCGGTCACCTCCTGTTGTGTGTGTGTGTGTGTGTGTGTGTGTGTGTGTGTGTGTGTGTGTGTGTGTGTGTGTGTGTGTGTGTGTGTGTGTGTGTGTGTGAGTGTATACTCACCTATTTGTACTCACCTATTTGTGGTTGCAGGGGTCGATTCATAGCTCCTGGCCCCGCCTCTTCACTGATTGCTACTAGGTCCTCTCTCTCCCTGCCCCATGAGCTCTGTCATACTTGTTCTTGTTCTTGTCCGGACCAGAGCTTTGGTAAGATGGGTAAGGAAGAAGGATGGGTAAGGATAGAAATTTTGGAAAAGGGTGGGAGGGGGGAGAGAGGTAGGATATAAAAGGTAAGTGGCCCAACCACTTTCAAATTCAAATTCAAATTCAAAGTTTATTCTCTATAAGGATTACAATGCTGAGTTTACAGAAATTTGGTTATTGTTTGGTTTACATGTAGTAAAATTGTGATTACAGAGTGTACCACTAGAACGCTTAGCATGGCTAGGCATTTCGGGCATACTTAGTTTTATTCTTAATTGTAGAATATTACAAATTATGAGGTAAGTTGGTATTATGGCTAAGTGACTAAATACTAGTTTGTGAGTTTAGCAATGTGAATGCTTTTGTTTTGGCACAGTACATAGTTTCAGTATTGGAGTATCACAGGATTCATTATTTAAAGACTGAGATTAATATTTCTGTTTATGGTCAAATGAGTGAGTGAGTGTAAGTGTGAACCACCAGGTGGTATTCGTGTAGTTAGTTGACGGGGTGTATCAGGGAGATAAGATGTTTTCTAATGGTAGTTTTGAAGGTGATGAATGTGTCTGCAGTTCTAGAGTTCTCAGGTAGGGTATTCCCGATTTTAGGGCCTTTGACATACATTGAATTTTTGTAAAGGTTTAGTCGGACACGGGGAATGTCGTAGAGATGTTTGTGTCTGGTGTTATGCCTGTGGGTTCTGTCACAACTATCAAGAAAGCGTTTTAGGTCAAGGTTGATATTAGAGTTTAAGGCCCTGTAGATGTAGATTGCACAGTAGTAAGTGTGGATGTACTGAACAGGGAGTAAGTTTAGATCTATGAAGAGTGGGGGGGGTGTGTTGCCAGGGATGGGATTTAGTGATTATTCTTACTGCAGCTTTTTGTTGGGTTATTATTGGCTTTAGGTGTGTTGCTGCAGTTGATCCCCAAGCACAAATAGCATAGGTGAGGTATGGATAAATGAGTGGTATAGTGTGAGAAGGGCATTTTGCGGCACGTAGTATCGTATCTTGGAGAGGATCCCAACCGTTTTGGATACTTTTTTGGCTATATGCTGGATATGGGTGCTGAAATTCAGGTTGTTGTCAAGGTATAAGCCTAGGAATTTTCCCCCATTATTTCTGGTAATTAGAGTGTTGTCAATCTTAATGTTAATTTGTGCATCTCCTGCTCTGCTACCAAACATAATATAGTAAGTTTTGTCGGTGTTAAGCGTAAGTTTATTGGCTGTCATCCAAGTCGATATTTTAATCAGCTCCTCATTCACAATGGCGTTGAGGGTGGCAAGATTAGGGTGAGAGATGACGTAAGTCGTGTCATCAGCAAAGAGAATGGGTTTCAGGTGTTGGGATACGTTTGGAAGGTCATTGATGTATATGAGGAAGAGCAGGGGACCAAGGACACTTCCCTGCGGAACTCCAGTATCAAGTGGCCGTGTTGCTGATGCTGTGTCTTTAATGGTAACATACTGATACCTATTAGTAATGTAAGATTTGAAATAAGCAAGTGCATGGCCTCTTATACCGTAATGATCAAGTTTGTGGAGTAGGATGTCGTGGTCTACTGTGTCAAAAGCTTTTCTTAGGTCAATAAAAATTCCTAGTGGATATTCCTTATTTTCCAATGCTGTGTAAAGCAGATCTAGCATTTTTATGATTGCATCATTAGTGCTTTTATTTTTCCTGAATCCAAACTGGCAGGGGTTGAGTATGTTTTGAGCCGTTATAAATGAATACAGTCTCCTGTGCACGAGTTTCTCAAAGATTTTGGATAGCAATGGTAAGTTAGATATTGGCCTATAGTTGTTTAAGTCTGTAGGGTCACCACCTTTATGTATTGGTGTAACCCTTGCCATCTTGAGTAGTTTCGGGAAGGTGCTAGTCTCTAGTGACTTGTTAAAAAGTAATGAAATAGCATGCGAAAGGACATGGGCCGCTCGCTTGTACAGTAATGGTGGGACATGAGACAGATTCCCCGAGTTATTTTAAAGTGACTTTATGATCTCAATGACTTCCGTGGGCTCAGTTGGTGCAAGATAGAAGGAATTAGGGAAATTCCCATCTAGGTAGTCCCTGGCATGGGCATTGGTACGTGGGATTTTACTGGCGAGATTAGATCCTATGTTTGAGAAGAAGTTGTTTATCTTGTTAGCTGTGTCAGTGGGATGTAGTGGTGTTTCATTAGGTTTAGTTAGGACAATATTCTTGGTTTTTCTCAGTTTGTGGGTCCCTAGAATCTGAGAGAGTGTTTTCCAGGTCTTTTTTATATCTCCTCTAGTGTCTGTGAATCTACTGGAGTAGTATAGTTGTTTGGCTTTTTTTATTACTTTGGTGAGAGCTGATGAATAGTGTTTAAGAGTATCTTTGTGTATTAAGCCCTGTCTATATTGCTTTTCATATTGGTGTTTCTTGTCAATGGATTTCAGAATGGTGCTGGTTAGCCATGGGCAACCAAGCCGTTTGTTTGTGATCTGTTTTGTTTTTATAGGACAATGTTTGTTGTATAGTCTAAGTAATTTGTTAAGAAAAATGTCTGTCCAGTCATCAATACCATTGGCCTTGGAGAATTCTGTAGGCCAATCAACAGTCTCTAGGTCAGCTGTGAACTTCCTTACTGAGGCCTCGTCATGGAGTCTAAATGAGACTTTGTTGTATTCAAGTGGTGGTTTACTAATGTTTGTCAGGAGGAAGGTAGGGTAGTGGTCTGTAGTGCTATCTGTGATTATCCCTGATTTAAGGGGGGCTAGTATATTGGTCCATATGTGGTCTATTATGGTTGCACTTGTCTCAGTGAGCCTGGTTGGTTTAGTTATTGTTGGTATGAGAAGTGTGTTGTTCATATTGTTGATGAAATCAGTTACAGTCTGATCATCTAGTAAGCCAAGGTTGATGTTGAAGTCTCCAGCTAAGAGAAGGTGGTGCTTATTCATTTGTCTGTTTGTTATTAGTGACTTTAATTTCTCACTGAAATTTGGGATGTTTGTGTGAGGTATCCGGTAAATGACACCGATTGTTATAGGCGTCTTAAGGTTTTTTACAGTAAAATTAGCAAAAATGTATTCCCCATATTCATCACTAAAGCAAGTGGTGCTAAGACAAGATAATTGGTTAGAGTAATAGATTGCAATACCACCCCCAACTTGGTTTGTTCTGCAGTTGTGAATTGCTGTGTATCCTGGTAGAGGGTAGATATCTATTGTGTCCTGCTTAAGCCAGGTCTCAGTAAGAATAATGCAGGAGAAGGGTGTCTTTAGTGATTCAAGAAGTGCTAGGAGGTCATCATAGTGTTTGCTTAAGGACCTGATGTTGTAGTTAAGTACTGATAGACTTTTAGCATTGTTTAGGATAGTGCTGGCTTGTGATGCTGTGTAATAAAGGCAGTTACTTTCCAATAGGTTTTGATTGGGTGTCAGATTATGGAGGTTTAGATCAGGGTCAACGTGATCAATCATCTTCTAGGTTTAAATTATGGTTATTTATATCCTGAGTTGTGTGTTGAGTTCTACTACTGATATCTGTAGTGGTGGGAAGTTTGGACAAGTATATAGCTAGAGTATTTTGGTCATGTAGGGTATAGTCACTACTACACATAATGAAGTTGATGTTGTCTGTGTGTTGTGCTGGAATGAACTAAAGTACAACTAGGTATAAGCTAGTAATATAAAAATACAAATTAAAAATAGAACAAGACTCTCACTTGTAATTGCACTAAGGTCTAATAATGACTTTTGTGGAGTGTATGTTTTGAGCTAGAGTGAGCTAAAGTACAATAGGTTTAATCTAATAATATAAAAGTACAAATTAAAAATAGCACTAGTCTCTCACTAGTAATTGCACTATGGTCTAATATAGTGAATTTGGTATTGACTATGTATTGAGCTAGAAAGAGCTATAGTACAACTAGGTTTAGTCTAATAATATAAAAATACAAATTAAAAATAGCACCAGTCTCTCACTAGTAATTGCACTATGGTCTAGTATAGTGAATTTGGTATTGACTATGTATTGAGCTAGAATGAGCTAGAGTAAAACTGTGATTAATCTAATAATATAATGAAGGCACAAGACTCTCAATTGTAATTGCACTAAGGTCTTATATAAGTTGTTTACAAGAATTAGAGTATAATTAGATTTAAATTGACAGGATAAAATACACAAATTAAGGTAGCAAGATAATAATAAAAAAAAAGAATTGATAAAAATAAAAATGGCAGTGACTTGGTTATAATATGCTAGTAAGATGGTAGACAGGATAATATAAAAGTTGTAGTTGAAAATACTAGGTTAAAAAAGTATGGAATAAAAATGGTCAATAAAAGAAGTTTACAATAAGTTTGATCAATATAGTTTAAAGCAAAATTGGGCAATAATAGGGATTTTAGAATAAAATTGGGCAATTGAGTATTTTTTAAAGTGAGGTAGAATTATTGAGGACAAGTTATGGTTAGTTTATAATAAAATAAGATGGAACAGTGATGTGGTAAGTTGTAAAAAAGGAGATAGATTCTGTAGATATTAAACACAATTAAGACTATGAGGTAGAATGGTCGTTGAATACAACAATGACAATTAAAAGTAGTTGGGGTATTAGAATTTTAGGGGGGCACAAATTTATGACAATATAACACTAACGGTGGACTATGGGTATTATCTACACTTTACTCTGATTCTGTTAGTGCAGCCTCACTTAGGAATGTTTTAAGGTCATGTTCTGTAGAGATGAAGTATCTCTTCCCAGTGGGCTGTTTCCTAACTGCTATTTTTCCATCCCTCACAAAGCAGTTGTGAATATAAGTACATGACTCTGAATTGGTAGTAATTATACAAGTTGCAATTGCTTTTTTTTTTTTTTTTTTTTTTTTTTTTTTTTTTTTTGCGATTGCACAATGGATATTTATGCGACAATGAAGGCAATAATTTTCTGGCCAGTTTATAGAATTCCGTGACAATGGCTTCATACAGGTGGTGTCCAGCCATGGTAAATAGCATAATTTTTACATTAGATTGTTATACAAGATGTCTCCCTAATTGGGGGCGATGATGTTCTCAGTATACATAGAAGGGTTCTGGTGGTACCCAATCTTCTTCATCAGGGAGGTTGCTCAATATCATGGGTCGAGGGTAATCATCTTTATGTATAAAACGTCGGACCCTCTGTGGGAGAGTCATTCTTTGAGTCCTGTGAGGCGGAGTATTGATGGTGTAATCGGTGGTATTTATCACTTGTATAGGATGTTCTCTATCTGGCATGTATAGTTCTTGCATTGTATAAAGTTGTTTCTTTTTTAGGGTGTCGAGGCGTACATTTATGGCAGTAATATCTTGTTGTATGTGTAAATCTGCCATTTTAACTCTGTCTCTCCTCCTGGTATCGGTAATGAAGCGAAGAGCACTATTCTGGACCCTTTGTAACCGTAGCATGTTGGTCTTTGTTGTTAATGACATTGGGACACAAGGGTATTCGAGTATAGGTCGTATTAACATTTTATACAGATGTTTTTTGACATGTTGAGGGGCTTGATTGAATCGAAAGAGTCTGCTAAGACCGACTTTGGCTGTGTTGATCTTTTTAGTTACATGAGATGTTGAGTGGAGCAGCCTGTCTATTTCATATCCCAAAATCTTGTTAGGGTTTCTAATGGCTACAGGTGTACCTCTGATGGAGATACCTCCTTTATCTTCAATTGTTGATGCAAAACATCCTATCGTGCTAACAAGGACCTTGTCAGGATTAGTCGTAATTCTCCATTTCTTTTCCCAATTAGATGTTCGACGAAGTTCAATATTCATTTTTTCTATGACTCATACTTGTATTTTCCTGTTACCGGAGTTGATGAGACGACATGAATAACATCATCTGCAAACTGTGTCACAATTGTATCATTAAACTCTGGTTGAGGAAGGTCATTCACATAAATGTTGAACAGAAGTGGACTGAGACAAGAACCTTGTGGGACACCAGCTGTCGGTATAAAAGGTTCTGTCGACCTGCCATGAAAGGTGGGAATGATTTTTCTTTGAGTTAAGAAATTATATATTACTCTGAGGAAAGTCCAGTTATGGTCTGGTAGGTCAGTAAGTTTGTATATAAGGCCATCATGCCATAAGCTATCAAAAGCTTTATGAACATCTCTTGTGGCAATTAAGGCAAGATTGCCCTGATGTTTTATACTTGCTACAGTATCAAAAATAACATTTATTGCATGATTGGTACCTCTATGTGTTCTAAAGCCAAATTGTTTTTCAGTAAAAAAGTGATTAAACTCCATATAGTAGTTCAATCTGTGGGAAATGACTTTCTCAAGAACTTTTCCAGTGACTTCAAGTAAAGATATAGGTCTATAGTTCCCAGGTTGGTGGATGTCTTTATTGGGCTTACCAAGAAAGATCATCCTAGCAGTCTTAAAAACAACTGGAAAATGTCCTGAGGCCAAGATGGCATTAAAGATATTTACCAAAGACTGTTTACAATTTCTGGGTAGGAACTTTATTTGTTTCATTGTTATTCCAGAGAGACCAGGGGCTCTATTTCTCATTCTTCCAATAACCTGACTTATCTCTAGTAATGTAATAGGTCTAGTGAGCGGGTGGGCGTCTTCAAGAGTTGAAGTATCGATGGAAGGTAGTGGTTGTAGATCATCCAAGTTCTCATCTCTCCATTCATTTACCAACTGATAATGATTATTGTTAAATTGACGACTGTTATTGTGGGAGAGAATTTTCTCCCATACATCACCCATCATACCTATCATACATAGCCTTAAAACTATGTATGATTCCCGCCTCCACTACGTCACTTTCTAGGCTATTCCATGGCCTGACTACTCTATGACTGAAGAAATACTTCCTAACATCCCTTTGATTCATCTGTGTCCCTTCTCTGGAACATCCCGTCTTTGTCCACCTTGTCTATTCCGCGCAGTATTTTATATGTCATTATCATGTCTCCCCTGACCCTCCTGGCCTCCAGTGTCGTCAGGCCGATTTCCCTCAACCTTTCTTCGTAGGACAATCCCAGCAGCTCTGGGACTAGTCTTGTTGCAAACGTTTGCACTTTCTCTAATTTCATGACGTGCTTGACTAGGTGTGGATTCCAAACTGGTGCTGCATACTCCAGTATGGGCCTGACGTAAATGGTATACAGAGTCTTGAACGAATCCTTACTGAGGTATCGGAACGCTATCCGTAGGTTTGCCAGGCGCCCGTATGCTGCAGCAGTTATCTGATTGATGTGCGCCTCGGGAGATATGCTCGGTGTTATACTCACCCCCAGATCTTTTTCCTTGAGTGAGGTTTGCAGACTTTGGCCATCTAAACTATATTGTGTCTGCGGTCTTCTTTGCCCTTCCCCAATCTTCATGACTTTGCATTTGTCAGGGTTAAACCCAAGGAGCCAGTTGCTGGACCAGGCTTGTAGCCTGTCCAGGTCTCTTTGTAGTCCTGCCTGATCCTCATCCGATTTAATTCTTCTCATTAACTTCACATCATCTGCAAACAAGGACACTTCTGAGTCTAACCCTTCCGTTATGTCATTCACATATACCAAGAACAGCACAGGTCCTAGGACTGACCCCTGTGGAACCCCGCTTGTCACAGGCACCCACTCTGACACCTCGTCACGTACCATGACTCGTTGTTGCCTCCCTGTCAGGTATTCTCTGATCCATTGCAGTGCCTTTCCTGTTATGTGTGCCTGATCCTCTAGCTTTTGCAGTAACCTCTTGTGAGAAACTGTGTCGAAGGCCTTCTTGCAGTCCAAAAAAATGCAGTCGATCCACCCCTCTCTCTCTTGTCTTACTTCTGTCACCTTGTCATGAAACTCTAGTAGGTTTGTGACACAGGATTTTCCTTCCCTGAAACCGTGCTGGTTGTCAATTATACACTTGTTTCTTTCCAGGTGCTCCACCACTCTCCTCCTGATGATCTTCTCCATGACCTTGCATACTATACACGTTAGTGATACAGGTCTGTAGTTTAGTGCCTCATGTCTGTCTCCCTTTTTAAAAATTGGGACTACATTTGCCATCTTCCATACCTCGGGGAGTTGCCCAGTTTCAAATGATGTGTTGAAGATCTTTGTTAATGGTACACACAATATCTCTGCTCCCTCTTTAAGGATCCACGGAGAGATGTTGTCTGGTCCCACCGCCTTTGAGGTGTCAAGTTCGCATAGCAGCTTCTTCACCTCCTCCTTGCTTATATGTACCTCATCCAGCACTTGCTGGTGCACTCCCCTGCTCTGATTTCCTGGAGTCCTACTGGTTTCCACTGTAAATACTTCTTTAAATTTTGTGTTGAGCTCCTGACATACCTCCCGGTCATTTCTTGTGAATTCCCCATCAGGACCCAGACACAGGAGGAAGGGCAGACACACCCCACAGAATCTCCCACCAAAAGACTCCAACCACGACATTCCCAACGCAACTGAGCAACCTATACTACAACCCACTCACTGTTCCCTCTGCCACCAACCCCCATATCACAAACTTCACCCCAACAGCTGTCCCTTATGGGCATTCTGACCCCACCCCCATCAACACAAACCCCACCTACACCACAGCCCCATATAGGCCCCCACCAAGGCTCTCGCTCCCCCAACCCCAATATTCTTGCATGACCACAATGATAGAAAAGAAACTGAAAGTTTGGTACACAAACGCGGATGGAATAACGAATAAACATGAGGAGTGGAACGAAAGAATCAGTGAAAAATCCCCAGACATCATAGCAGTCACAGAAACAAAACTCGCTGAGACAATAACAGACACAATCTTCCCAATGGGATATCAGATCCTGAGGAAAGATAGAAGGAGTAGAGGGGGAGGAGGGGTTGCACTGCTCATAAAACACCAATGGGGATTTGAGGAAATGGAAGGCATGGACATGATTGGAGAAAGAGACTACATTGTAGGTACAATTCAGTCCGGAGAACATAAAGTAGTCATTGGAGTGATGTATAACCCACCACAGAACTGCAGGAGGCCAAGAGAGGAGTACGAAGTAAACAACAGGGTGATGGTGGACACACTGAAAACCTCATGCATCAACATGTCAGGGACACAACCAGAGAGAGAGGGGAGGATGAGCCAGCAAGACTGGATCTTGTGTTCACCCTGAGCAGTTCAGACATTGAGGACATCACTTACGAGAGGCCCCTTGGAGCTAGCGATCATGTGGTGCTGAGTTTTGATTATATAGTAGAGTTACAAGTGAAGAAGGTAACAGGAACTGAAGGGGTCAGGCCAAACTATAAAAGGGGGGACTACACAGGTATGAGAAACTTCCTGCAGGAGGTTCAGTGGGACAGAGAAATGGTAGGAAAATCAGTAAACGAGATGATGGAATATGTGGCAACAAAGTGCAAGGAGGCAGAGGAAAGTTTTGTTCCCAAGGGAAACAGAAATAATAGGAAGACCAAAACGAGTCCTTGGTTTACCCGAAGGTGTAGGGAGGCAAAAACTAAGTGCAACAGAGAATGGAAAAGGTACAGGAGGCATAGGACCCAGGAAAACAAGGAGATTAGTAGAAGAGCCAGAAACGAGTATGCACAGATAAGGAGGGAGGCCCAGCGACAGTATGAAAACGACATAGCATCGAAAGTCAAATCTGACCCGAAACTGCTGTATAGCCACATTAGGAGGAAGACAACAGTCAAGGACCAGGTGATAAGGCTGAGGAAAGAAGGTGGAGAACTCACAAGAAACGATCAAGAGGTATGTGAGGAGCTCAACACGAGATTTAAGGAAGTATTTACAGTAGAGTCAGGAAGGACTCTGGGGGGACAGACCAGATGGGGACACCAGCAAGGAATACACCAACAAGTGTTGGACGACATACATACAGATGAGGAGGAGGTGAAGAAACTGCTAAGGGACATCGATACCTCAAAGGCAATGGGACCGGAAAACATCTCCCTGTGGGTCCTTAGAGAGGGAGCAGATATGTTGTGTGTGCCACTTACCACAATCTTCAACACGTCCCTGGAAACTGGGCAACTACCTGAGGTATGGAAGACGGCAAATGTAGTTCCCATTTTTAAAAAAGGAGACAGAAAAGAGGCACTAAACTATAGACCTGTGTCATTGACGTGTATAGCATGCAAAATTATGGAGAAGATTATCAGGAGGAGAGTGGTGGAGCACCTGGAACGGAACAAGAGTATAAATGCCAACCAGCACGGATTCATGGAAGGCAAATCCTGTGTCACAAACCTTCTGGAGTTTTATGATAAAATAACAGAAGTAAGACACGAGAGAGAGGGGTGGGTTGATTGCATCTTCATGGGCTGCAAGAAGGTCTTTGACACAGTTAATCACGAGAGATTAGTGCAGAAGCTAGAGCATCAGGCGCATATAACAGGAAGGGCACTGCAATGGATCAGAGAATACCTGACAGGGAGACAACAACGAGTCATGGTACGTAATGATGTATCACAGTGGGCACCTGTGACGAGCGGGGTCCCACAGGGGTCGGTCCTAGGACCAGTGCTATTTTTGGTATATGTGAACGACATGATGGAAGGGTTAGACTCAGAAGTGTCCCTGTTTGCAGATGATGTGAAGTTAATGAGGAGAATTAAATCTGATGAGGACCAGGCAGGACTTCAAAGAGACCTGGACAGACTGGACACCTGGTCCAGCAAATGGCTTCTCGAATTTAATCCTGCCAAATGCAAAGTCATGAAGATAGGGGAAGGGCACAGAAGACCACAGACCGAGTATAGGCTAGGTGGCCAAAGACTGCAAACCTCACTCAAGGAGAAAGATCTTGGGGTGAGTATAACACCGAGCATGTCTCCGGAAGCACACATCAACCAGATAACTGCTGCAGCATATGGGCGCCTGGCAAACCTGAGAACAGCATTCCGATACCTTAGTAAGGAATCGTTCAAGACACTGTACACCATGTATGTCAGGCCCATACTGGAGTATGCAGCACCTGTTTGGAACCCGCACTTGATAAAGCACGTCAAGAAACTAGAGAAAGTACAAAGGTTTGCGACAAGGTTAGTTCCAGAGCTAAGGGGAATGTCCTATGAAGAAAGATTAAGGGAAATCGGCCTGACGACACTGGAGGACAGGAGGGTCAGGGGAGACATGATAACGACATATAAAATACTGCGTGGAATAGACAAGGTGGACAAAGACAGGATGTTCCAGGGAGGGGACACAGAAACAAGAGGCCACAATTGGAAGTTGAAGACACAAATGAGTCAGAGAGATAGTAGGAAGTATTTCTTCAGTCATAGAGTTGTAAGGCAGTGGAATAGCCTAGAAAATGACGTAGTGGAGGCAGGAACCATACACAGTTTTAAGACGAGGTTTGATAAAGCTCATGGAGCGGGGAGAGAGAGGGCCTAGTAGCAACCGGTGAAGAGGCGGGGCCAGGAGCTAGGACTCGACCCCTGCAACCACAAATAGGTGAGTACAAATAGGTGAGTACACACACACACACACACACACACACACACACATACACACACACACACATACACACACACACACATACACATACATATAAACTTCCGTCATCAAACTTTGATGGAAATTCAGTGAAGTAAAAAGGAGAAAGTATATAAATTTGCTCGTTCGAGAAAGTGGCCCAACTCTCTCTCTCTCTCTCTCTCTCTCTCTGTATATATATATATATATATATATATATATATATATATATATATATATATATATATATATATATGTCGTGCCGAATAGGTAAAACTTGCTATTTTTGACTTAATGAGCAACGCTCTTCTTGCCGAATAAGACAAGCGAAAATTTGTGTAAGCAATAATTTCGCAAAAATCTTTCTGAACTTAACAATAAAAATTATATCTCATTTTGTATGTTTATTATTAAATTATTGTAAACTTATCTAAAATATATTAGGTCAAATTAAATTGCGCTTGTTATAATCAAGTTAGGTAAGTTTTCTAAGGTTCCTTTGGTACAAAATTAATAATTTTTACATAATCTTAAATGAATAAAATATACCTTCCAACGTATAAGAGAAAATTATAGAAAGAACTTAATTTTAAATGAGTTATTGCTATTTGACCAATTTTACCTATTCGGCACGACCTTATAAATCATCTTTCTTTCTTTCAACTCACCGGCAGCATCCCACAGAGGCCGGGTGACCCAAAAAGAAAAACAAAAGCTTTTCTTTATAACTTTAGTAATGTATTCAGGAGACGGGGGTCACTAGCCCCTTGATCCTGGATTTTTAGTCGCCTCTTACAACACGCATGACTTACGGAGGAAGAATTCTTCTCCACTTCCCCATGGAGATAAGAGGAAATAAATAAGAACAAGAACTAGTAAGAAAATAGAAGAAAACCCAGATGGGTGTGTATATATATGCTTGTACATGTATGTGTAGTGTGACCTAAGTGTAAGTAGAAGTAGCAAGACATACCTGAAATCTTGCATGTTTATGAGACAGAAAAAAGACACCAGCAATCCTACCATCATGTAAAACAATTACAGGACCCCGTTTTACACTCACTTGACAGGACGGTAGTACCTCCCTGGGTGGTTGCTGTCTACCAACCTACTACCACAGGACGGTAGTACCTCCCTGGGTGGTTGTTGTCTACCAACCTACTACCACAGGACGGTAGTACCTCCCTGGGTGGTTGCTGTCTACTAACCTACTACCACAGGACGGTAGTACCTCCCTGGGTGGAGGTACTATGAAAACACGTCCCAAGTGCTAGCAACTAAGAAAACCAATGGCTGCCCGTCTTGTGTCATAACAGACGTTCATCTAGGTATGTACTGTACTCCATAACACCGCAGGGGATTCTTATATTTCATGTAAACTAACTTCCTTCTCTCCTTTTCTCCCGTCAGGATGAGCGCTGT
>NW_027195100.1:342500-345000 GCF_038502225.1 Cherax quadricarinatus
GAGTAGGTGCGAACAGCACCATAGTCGTGGAGATTCTGAAGCAGAAGAAAGAATCCTGGCGCTTATATAGTAACGTCAGGTGTAGCAGACGAGGGCATATTCACTGGTAGGTGGGATTCCCCAGTGGAAGTAGGTCCTTCCCAAAGAGATGGGTTAGTTGTAGTAGTAGTTGTCGTAGTCGTGAAGGTTATGTACATGTCCTCAGAATTAAGATTCCATGATGTTGCAGTGTCTGACAAGTTGTGTACGAATGGTATATAATACCGACAAGATGAGAGTAAGACACATGTGCAACATCTGGGTATCTTTATTGTAGACGTTTCGCCATCCAGTGGCTTTATCAACTACTACTACAACTAACCCATCTCTTTGGGAAGGACCTACTTCCACTGGGGAATCCCACCTACCAGTGAATATGCCCTCGTCTGCTACACCTGACGTTACTATATAAGCGCCAGGATTCTTTCTTCTGCTTCAGAATCTCCACGACTATGGTGCTGTTCGCACCTACTCCTAGGTTGAGGGACTGATTACCTCATCTTCTGTACATAGTTCTACTGTCTTCAAGTTATGTCCTAGAATTTGTATTGATAAAGCCACTGGATGGCGAAACGTCTACAATAAAGATACCCAGATGTTGCACATGTGTCTTACTCTCACTACTCACATTGTCAAGGAACTATGAAAGTAATACATCAAAGGAAGGCAATTAAAGGGCTTAGACCACACCTCACAGTCAACTCCCACAACAAAGAAACACCTGACGCGGGACAATACCGGACTCATAAGAAAAGAGGAACACTGCAGTAAGTCCGCTGGTCCAACTAGACAGGTCCTCACGACAACCCACCAACAAATCATTCTACCCAGGAAATAAGGTTTATTATTTGTCCAATGTATTATTAAACTCTAACCAAATTTTATTAATTATAAATGAATCTAATTTATACAAACCTAAGGAAATATTCATATTATTTTCAAAACTGCTTTGACAGAAATTTTGGATATTTCTTCATCTATAAACTCAGAAAATATCCAAAATTTATGAAATAGCCAATGATCTGAAATACCCGAGAAATGTAATTGATAAATCATTTAAAATTGCTAGAAATACTTTTTACAACCCAAAAAGGGACAACCAACCTTATTCAACTAAAAATATGTTGGTTCTCCCTTACCATGAAAACTTGGTTGATATGCCTTCTCTTCTTAAGACTTTTAATATTAAAGTTGTATTTAAAAATCTTGATACAGTAAAAAAAACTTTTGATAAAGAATTCCCCCCAAAATGCTGATGGATGTGTCTATAAGATTCCTTGTAAAATTTGCGATAAAGTTTATTACGGTCAAACTGGTAAAAATCTCGAACTAAGATTAAAACAACATAAATATAGCATTAGAACTGGACAAGATTCCAATGCTCTATTTATTCATGTAAGAGATTTTAACCATCCAATTGATTTTCAAAAAGTTGAGAAAGTAGTATCAAGCAAGTCCATGGTCGACAGGAATATAATTGAATCCTGTTTCATAAAAAGCAGTTTTGACAATAATATGAATATTTTCTTAGGTTTGTATAAATTAGATTCATTTATAATTAACAAAATTTGGTCAGAGTTTAATAATACATTGGACAAATAATAAACCTTATTTCCTGGGTAGAATGATTTGTTGGTGGGTTGTCGTGAGGACCTGTCTAGTTGGACCAGCGGACCTACTGCAGTGTTCCTCTTTTCTTATGAGTCCGGTATTATCCCGCGTCAGGTGTTTCTTTGTTGTGGGAGTTGACTGTGAGGTGTGGTCTAAGCCCTTTAATTGCCTTCCTTTGATGTATTACTTTCATAGTTCCTTGACAATGTGAGTAGTCACGAAAGCGCTTAGAATTTCACTATTCTTTCACAGTGGTTGTTTTGCATATTTTAAAATCACCTGTTTACTGTGATCTTATTGCATATATATATATATATATATATATATATATATATATATATATATATATATATATATATATATATATATATATATATATATATATATATATGCAAGGAATTCGTAAGAGCAGGCGAAATATACACAAACAATGATCTCTGGCTGAAGGAGACTCGAACCTACGAACCATGGAAAAAGGTACGCAGTGCTATACCAATCTCACCACACAGGACAAAAACTTGGCGTGCAGCATGCGCTAGACCTTGATCCAAGCAACCAGCTTTCAGGGAGAAGGCTTAGCTTTTCATCTCATCCCTTGTTCCAAGGTTCGTAGGTTCGAGTCTCTAGCCAGAGATCAGGGTTTGTGTATATTTCGCCTGCTCTTACGAATTCCTTGCATTGTTCAAATCTCTAGTAAGACTGATGCATGCAGGAGATGAGATGAAAAGCTGTAAGCCTTCTCCTTGAAAGCTGGCTGCCTTGGATCAACGTCTAGCGCAAACTGGACTCCAAGGTTGTTAGGTAAGACACATATGCAACAGTTAGGTATCTTTATTATGAAACGTTTCGC
>NW_027195100.1:350000-355000 GCF_038502225.1 Cherax quadricarinatus
TACAGTGTGTGTGTGTGTGTGTGTTCTAGCAGTGTGTGTACTTACAGTGTGTGTGTGTGTGTGTGTTTTAGCAGTGTGTGTTCTAACAGTGTGTGTGTGTGTGTTCTAGCAGTGTGTGTACTAACAGTCTGTGTGTATTAACAGTGTGTGTGTGTGTGTGTGTGTGTGTGTGTGTGTGTGTGTGTGTGTGTGTACTCACCTAGTTGTACTCACCTAGTTGAGGTTGCAGGGGTCGAGTCCGAGCTCCTGGCCCCCGCCTCTTCACTGATCGCTACTAGGTCACTCTCCCTGAGCCGTGAGCTTTATCATACCTCTGCTTAAAGCTATGTATGGATCCTGCCTCCACTACATCGCTTCCCAAACTATTCCACTTACTGACTACTCTGTGGCTGAAGAAATACTTCCTAACATCCCTGTGATTCATCTGTGTCTTCAGCTTCCAACTGTGTCCCCTTGTTACTGTGTCCAATCTGTGGAACATCCTGTCTTTGTCCACCTTGTCAATTCCTCTCAGTATTTTGTATGTCGTTATCATGTCCCCCCTATCTCTCCTGTCCTCCAGTGTCGTCAGGTTGATTTCCCTTAACCTCTCCTCGTAGGACATACCTCTTAGCTCTGGGACTAGTCTTGTTGCAAACCTTTGCACTTTCTCTAGTTTCTTCACGTGCTTGGCTAGGTGTGGGTTCCAAATTGGTGCCGCATACTCCAATATGGGCCTAACGTACACGGTGTACAGGGTCCTGAACGATTCCTTATTAAGATGTCGGAATGCTGTTCTGAGGTTTGCTAGGCGCCCATATGCTGCAGCAGTGTGTGTGTGTGTGTGTGTGTGTGTGTGTGTGTTCTAGCAATGTGTGTACTAACAGTGTGTGTACTAACAGTGTGTGTACTAAGAGTGTGTGTGTGTACTAACAGTGTGTGTACTAACAGTGTGTGTACTAAGAGTGTGTGTGTGTACTAACAGTGTGTGTACTAACAGTGTGTGTACTAACAGTGTGTGTTCTAACAGTGTGTGTACTAACAGTGTGTGTACTAACAGTGTGTGTACTAACAGTGTGTGTTCTAACAGTGTGTGTACTAACAGTGTGTGACTAACAGTGTGTGTGCTAACAGTGTGTGTACTAACAGTGTGTGTGTGTACTAACAGTGTGTGTACTAACAGTGTGTGTGTACTAACAGTGTGTGTACTAACAGTGTGTGTACTAACAGTGTGTGTGTGTGTGTGTACTAACAGTGTGTGTACTAACAGTGTGTGTGTGTGTGTGTGTGTGTGTACTAACAGTGTGTGTACTAACAGTGTGTGTGTGTGTGTACTAACAGTGTGTGTACTAACAGTGTGTGTGTGTGTGTGTGTGTGCACTAACAGTGTGTGTTCAAACAGTATGTGTGTGTGTGTTCTAACAGTGTGTGTACTAACAGTGTGTGTACTAACAGTGTGTGTGTGTGTGTACTAACAGTGTGTGTGTGTCTTCTAACAGTGTGTGTACTAACAGTGTGTGTACTAACAGTGTGTGTGTGTGTGTGTTCTAACAGTGTGTGTACTAACAGTGTGTGTGTGTGTGTTCTAACAGTGTGTGTACTAACAGTGTGTGTACTAACAGTGTGTGTACTAACAGTGTGTGTGTGTGTGTTCTAACAGTGTGTGTACTAACAGTGTGTGTACTAACAGTGTGTGTACTAACAGTGTGTGTACTAACAGTGTGTGTGTTTGTGTGTTCTAACAGTGTGTGTACTAACAGTGTGTGTGTGTGTGTGTTCTAACAGTGTGTGTACTAACAGTGTGTGTACTAACAGTGTGTGTGTGTGTGTGTGTGTTCTAACAGTGTGTGTACTAACAGTGTGTGTACTAACAGTGTGTGTACTAACAGTGTGTGTACTAACAGTGTGTGTACTAACAGTGTGTGTGTGTACTAACAGTGTGTGTTCAAACAGTATGTGTGTGTGTGTTCTAACAGTGTGTGTACTAACAGTGTGTGTACTAACAGTGTGTGTACTAACAGTGTGTGTGTGTGTACTAACAGTGTGTGTGTGTCTTCTAACAGTGTGTGTACTAACAGTGTGTGTACTAACAGTGTGTGTACTAACAGTGTGTGTGTGTGTGTTCTAACAGTGTGTGTACTAACAGTGTATGTGTGTGTGTGTTCTAACAGTGTGTGTACTAACAGTGTGTGTACTAACAGTGTGTGTGTGTGTTCTAACAGTGTGTGTACTAACAGTGTGTGTACTAACAGTGTGTGTACTAACAGTGTGTGTGTGTGTGTGTGTGTGTTCTAACAGTGTGTGTACTAACAGTGTGTGTGCGTGTTCTAACAGTGTGTGTGTGTGTGTGTTCTAACAGTGTGTGTACTAACAGTGTGTGTGTGTGTGTGTTCTAACAGTGTGTGTACTAACAGTGTGTGTACTAACAGTGTGTGTGTGTGTACTAACAGTGTGTGTACTAACAGTGTGTGTACTAACAGTGTGTGTGTGTGTGTATACTAACAGTGTGTGTACTAACAGTGTGTGTACTAACAGTGTGTGTACTAACAGTGTACATATCATTAACATATCTGGTTTAGTTTGATAAGTAATACTGTGTGTGTGTGTGTGTGTGTGTGTGTGTGTGTGTGTGTGTGTGTGTGTGTGTGTGTGTGTGTGTGTGTGTGTGTGTGTGTGTGTGTGTGAAGGAGGGAAGGAGTGAGGGAAGGAAATGAGGGGAAGATAGGGAGGGCATCCCCACCCACCCCTCACTCACCCCTCACTCACCCCTCACTCACCCCCTCACTCACCCCTCACTCACCCCCTCACTCACCCCACACTCACTACAAGACGAGTGGAATCAATTTTGAATAAAATTTTGATTTTAAATCAACTGTGATTTCATTACCCCCAGTTTAGATATTTTTTCTAATATCTCAAATTTACAAAAAAAAATTGGATAGTCATAGAGAAGCGGTAAACCCGTAAGAGGGATCACACAGAGACAGGGGAGAAAATATTAGAGCTTAATTAATTTTGATCCTGGGGAAGGGGGAGATATTAGTTCCAATTCCTCGGATCAAGAGCCCTTTGAAAGCATCAAGGCATCTTCCTTGCATTTTGTACTCTCAGTGTATTTACACAGATGGGACCTAGTAGCGATCAGTGAAGAGTCGGAGCCAGGAGCTGAGTCTCGACTCCTGCAACCACAATTAAGTGAGTACAATTAGGTGAGTACATACTTGCCTTTTGGTGCGAGTTTCCTAAGAAATAAGCACATCAATATGTAATAAATTAACCAGTCGTCAGCATCAAAAGATGCTGACGACTGGCAGCCTCTCGCAGCCTCTCCCCAGAGCCACCCTTTACGACCTTTATGTTGTCCTATGACCCACCAAGGCTATGAATAGTATGTACATGAATTAGTATATACCTATAAAGTAAATATGCCACTGTTTGATTTTTGTCACCTGGAAGGTCGTGATGCAGGTCTTACCTGGACCTGGGCGTTGACCCTCTGATTACGGCGTCTATAAGGTGCGTCTTATCTGACTGCCTGTGCACTTTTCGACTGCAGCTGAGCGGATAACGAGACGGTATGGATAAGGACTTACCTTGGATATATGTAATGGACGCTTAATAGTAACGCTGCACACGGTGACTTGATTGTAGAGGTGAGATGACCAGATGCTCGAAGCCTTACCCCGTCGGCTGCTTGATTATGGGTGGGCGACACCATCTAACACCCTCGTGCTACTTGCTCCACCCGTGGACACGGCACGAACCGTACGTGGCGCTGGCCACTAATACTTCCGCGACGCAGGTGACGTATATCACTTATATTAGTCCGTAATAATTTACGGTAGGAATGATGTCTGGCGCTCATGCGTATGGGCGCGTCACGGGATTCTTATCTCTTCCTTATTTTCCCTGGAGATTGTCAGTACACACGCGGGAAACGCACTTAAAACCTGCAACAACTGTCTGTGCGTCTCGACGCACAGACAGTGCGTCGAGACGCACGTCTGAACACTGCCTATTTCTTTCACATCTTCACCCACTGAAAAATCACTGCAATATGAGCTACCAGCTTCCTCATACTCCTCCTCCAGGGAGGCTCGGCTGACACTGAATGAAGATGTTCGATGCCAGTATTTGCAACAGACCTCTTTCAGGGATCACTGTTTCCTTCACTTCTACATGCGAGTTGTAGCAATTAACAACCCTAACTTTATTATCAAGTAGGGGATAATTTATCTCGGATTTTTGATGGTCTGGGGGAAACCAGCAGTTCCCGAAGACCAACTCTCGTACGTAGACTCTAGCAGATACTCTCGCAGTGGGAGAAGTGGTGTCATGACCCCTTAGTCAGACACATGCCTCTGATCTGGATTCAGTTTGCAGTGTTTGGTTTTTAATGAACACGTGTATTACAACCCAGGAATTCAATGGCCAGTTATCCTGGGTGTAAAGGATGCAAAATAAACACAGCAGAAAAACTTTGAATTATATTATCCTTCACCAAGTATAAACAAAAGTATGTACACTATATACACTATGTACAGCAATAGGTATTAGTGCACGCCATGGTAATCAAGGCAGAATAGCAGCCAAGAGAGAGCAGACAACCGTGCTTCAACCAGCGGTAGAATGGAAATGACAAGGGTGAAAAGGTGAGTGGTAACCACGTCACATTCACAATTGCCAGATCCACATTCTCATTGGCTGAACCTAGATATTGATCTGACGATGGGGCCCCGTTAAATCGTTACATCCTTAGTATCTGGTTCACTGGTTGGGGAGGCAGCCTATGTGAGTGTGTTAACATGCTACGAGAAAAGATTACATATTCTTTGCATGTAACAACGTGCATATTGAGCTGTTTCAACTGGAGATGTGGGAACCAGGAAGAGATATCGTTCACTACCCCCCTTTTGAGAGGGCTGCTCCCTTTTGACATGAGGGATATTGCCCCCTTCATGAACTGGAGAATTTTCTCCACATTTCCTGTATATAATAATATTAATAGTAGTAATAATAAT
>NW_027195100.1:357500-370000 GCF_038502225.1 Cherax quadricarinatus
CTGTTGTCAACAACAGAAGCTCCCTTTGGTTGTATACCACTGTTGTCAACAACAGAGGCTCTCGTTGGTTGTACACCACTGTTGTCAACAACAGAAGCTCCCGTTGGTTGTATACCACTGTTGTCAACAACAGAGGCTCCCGTTGGTTGTACACCACTGTTGTCAACAACAGAAGCTCCCGTTGGTTGTACACCGCTGTTGTCAACAACAGAGGCTCTCGTTGGTTGTACACCACTGTTGTCAACAACAGAAGCTCCCGTTGGTTGTACACCACTGTTGTCAACAACAGAGGCTCCCGTTGGTTGTACACCACTGTTGTCAACAACAGAAGCTCCCGTTGGTTGTACACCACTGTTGTCAACAACAGAGGCTCCAGTTGGTTGCACACCACTGTTGTCAACAACAGAGGCTCCCGTTGGTTGCACACCACTGTTGTCAACAACAGAGGCTCGCGTTGGGTGTACACCACTGTTGTCAACAACAGAGGCTCCCGTTGGTTGTACACCACTGTTGTCAATAACAGAGGCTCCCGTTGGGTGTACACCACTGTTGTCAACAACAGAGGCTCCCGTTGGTTGCACACAACTGTTGTCAACAACAGAGGCTCCCGTTGGTTGTACACCACTGTTGTCAACAACAGAGGATCTCGTTGGTTGTACACCGCTGTTGTCAACAACAGAGGATCCCGTTGGTGGCCCACCACTTTTGTCAACAACAGAGGCTCCCGTTGGTTGTACACCACTGTTGCCAACAACAGAGGTTCCCGTTGGTTGCACACCACTGTTGCCAACAACAGAGGCTTCCGTTGCTTGCCAACCAGAGTTGTCAACAACAGAGGCTCCCGCTGGTTGTATACCACTGTTGTCGACAACAGAGTCTCCCATTGGTTGCACGCAACTGTTGTCAACAAAAGAGGCTCCCGTTGGTTGTACACCACTGTTGTTAACAACAGAGGCTCCCATTGGGTGTACACCACTGTTGTCAACAACAGAGGCTCTCGTTGGTTGTACACCACTGTTGTCAACAACAGAGGCTCCCGTTGGTTGCACACAACAGCTGTCAACAACAGAGGCTTCCGTTGGTTCCACACCACTGTTGTCAACAACAGAGGCTCCCGTTGGTTGCACACCGCTGTTAACAACAGAGGCCCCGTTGGTTGCACACCACTGTTGTCAACAACAGAGGCTTCCGTTGCTTGCCCACCAGAGTTGTCAACAACAGAGGCTCCCGCTGGTTGTATACCACTGTTGTCGACAACAGAGTCTCCCACTGGTTGCACGCAACTGTTGTCAATAAAAGAGGCTCCCGTTGGTTGTACACCACTGTTGTTAACAACAGAGGCTCCCGTTGGGTGTACACCACTGTTGTCAACAACAGAGGCTCTCGTTGGTTGTACACAACTGTTGTCAACAACAGAGGCTCCCGTTGGCTGCACACAACTGTTGTTAACAGCAGAGGCTCCCGTTGGTTGCACGTAACTGTTGTCAACAAAAGAGACTCCCGTTGGTTGTGCATCACTGTTGTCAACAACAGAGGCTCTCGTTGGTTGTACACAACTGTTGTCAACAACAGAGGCTCCCGTTGGCTGCACATAACTGTTGTCAACAAAAGAGACTCCCGTTGGTTGTGCACCACTGTTGTCAACAACAGAGGCTCCCGTTGGCTGCACATAACTGTTGTCAACAAAAGAGACTCCCGTTGGTTGTACACAACTGTTGTCAACAACAGAGGCTCCCGTTGGGTGTACACCACTGTTGTCAACAACAGAGGCTCCCGTTGGCTGCACATAACTGTTGTCAACAAAAGAGACTCCCGTTGGTTGTGCACCACTGTTGTCAACAACAGAGGCTCCCGTTGGGTGTACACCACTGCTGTCAACAACAGAGACTCCCGTTGGCTGCACATAACTGTTGTCAACAAAAGAGACTCCCGTTGGTTGTGCACCACTGTTGTCAACAACAGAGGCTCCCGTTGGGTGTACACCACTGTTGTCAACAACAGAGGCTCCCGTTGGCTGCACATAACTGTTGTCAACAAAAGAGACTCCCGTTGGTTGTGCACCACTGTTGTCAACAACAGAGGCTCCCGTTGGCTGCACACAACTGTTGTTAACAACAGAGGCTCCCGTTGGCTGCACATAACTGTTGTCAACAAAAGAGACTCCCGTTGGCTGCACACAACTGTTGTTAACAACAGAGGCTCCCGTTGGCTGCACATAACTGTTGTCAACAAAAGAGACTCCCGTTGGTTGTACACAACTGTTGTCAACAACAGAGGCTCCCGTTGGCTGCACACAACTGTTGTTAACAACAGAGGCTCCCGTTGGCTGCACATAACTGTTGTCAACAAAAGAGACTCCCGTTGGTTGTGCACCACTGTTGTCAACAACAGAGGCTCCTGTTGGGTGTACACCACTGTTGTCAACAACAGAGGCTCCCGTTGGCTGCACATAACTGTTGTCAACAAAAGAGACTCCCGTTGGTTGTGCACCACTGTTGTCAACAACAGAGGCTCCCGTTGGCTGCACACAACTGTTGTTAACAACAGAGGCTCCCGTTGGCTGCACATAACTGTTGTCAACAAAAGAGACTCCCGTTGGTTGTGCACCACTGTTGTCAACAACAGAGGCTCCCGTTGGGTGTACACCACTGTTGTCAACAACAGAGGCTCCCGTTGGCTGCACATAACTGTTGTCAACAAAAGAGACTCCCGTTGGTTGTGCACCACTGTTGTCAACAACAGAGGCTCCCGTTGGCTGCACACAACTGTTGTTAACAACAGAGGCTCCCGTTGGCTGCACATAACTGTTGTCAACAAAAGAGACTCCCGTTGGTTGTGCACCACTGTTGTCAACAACAGAGGCTCCCGTTGGGTGTACACCACTGTTGTCAACAACAGAGGCTCCCGTTATCTGCACATAACTGTTGTCAACAAAAGAGACTCCCGTTGGTTGTGCACCACTGTTGTCAACAACAAAGGCTCCCGTTGGTTGCACATGCATTGATTCATGCAAACTATTCAATTATGTTTCACTTCACTCACAGGTGTTATGTAGGGTGTTCACAGGTGTTATGTAGGGTGTTCACAGGTGTTATGTAGTGTGTTGACTCACAGGTGTTATGTAGTGTGTTGACTCACAGGTGTTATGTAGTGTGTTGACTCACAGGTGTTATGTAGTGTGTTCACTCACAGGTGTTATGTAGTGTGTTCACAGGTGCTATGTAGTGTGTTGACTCACAGGTGTTATGTAGTGTGTTCACTCACAGGTGTTATGTAGGGTGTTCACAGGTGCTATGTAGTGTGTTGACTCACAGGTGTTATGTAGTGTGATCGCTCACAGGTGTTATGTAGGGTGTTCACTCACAGGTGTTATGTAGTGTGTTCACTCACAGGTGTTATGTAGTGTGTTCACTCACAGGTGTTATGTAGGGTGTTCACTCACAGGTGTTATGTAGTGTGATCGCTCACAGGTGTTATGTAGTGTGTTCACTCACAGGTGTTATGTAGTGTGTTCACTCACAGGTGTTATGTAGTGTGTTCACTCACAGGTGTTATGTAGGGTGTTCACTCACAGGTGTTATGTAGTGTGTTCACTCACAGGTGTTATGTAGGGTGTTCACTCACAGGTGTTATGTAGTGTGATCGCTCACAGGTGTTATGTAGGGTGTTCACTCACAGGTGTTATGTAGTGTGTTCACTCACAGGTGTTATGTAGTGTGTTCACTCACAGGTGTTATGTAGGGTGTTCACTCACAGGTGTTATGTAGTGTGATCGCTCACAGGTGTTATGTAGTGTGTTCACTCACAGGTGTTATGTAGTGTGTTCACTCACAGGTGTTATGTAGTGTGTTCACTCACAGGTGTTATGTAGGGTGTTCACTCACAGGTGTTATGTAGTGTGATCGCTCACAGGTGTTATGTAGGGTGTTCACTCACAGGTGTTATGTAGTGTGATCGCTCACAGGTGTTATGTAGGGTGTTCACTCACAGGTGTTATGTAGTGTGATCGCTCACAGGTGTTATGTAGGGTGTTCACTCACAGGTGTTATGTAGGGTGTTCACAGGTGTTATGTAGTGTGATCGCTCACAGGTGTTATGTAGTGTGTTCACTCACAGGTGTTATGTAGTGTGTTCACTCACAGGTGTTATGTAGTGTGATCACTCACAGGTGTTATGTAGGGTGTTCACTCACAGGTGTTATGTAGTGTGATCGCTCACAGGTGTTATGTAGGGTGTTCACTCACAGGTGTTATGTAGGGTGTTCACAGGTGTTATGTAGTGTGATCGCTCACAGGTGTTATGTAGTGTGTTCACTCACAGGTGTTATGTAGTGTGTTCACTCACAGGTGTTATGTAGTGTGTTCACTCACAGGTGTTATGTAGGGTGTTCACTCACAGGTGTTATGTAGTTTGATCGCTCACAGGTGTTATGTAGGGTGTTCACTCACAGGTGTTATGTAGGGTGTTCACAGGTGTTATGTAGTGTGATCGCTCACAGTTGTTATGTAGTGTGTTCACATGTGTTATGTAGTGTGTTCACTCACAGGTGTTATGTAGGGTTTTCACAGGTGTTATGTAGTGTCTTCACAGGTGTTATGTAGTGTGTTCACAGGTGTTATATAGTGTGTTCACTCACAGGTGTTATGTAGGGTGTTCACAGGTGTTATGTAGTGTGTTCACAGGTGTTATGTAGTGTGTTCACAGGTATTATGTAGGGTGTTCACAGGTGTTATGTAGGGTGTTCACAGGTGTTATGTAAGGTGTTCACAGGTGTTATGTAGGGTGTTCACAGATGTTATGTAAGGTGTTCACAGATGTTATGTAAGGTGTTCACAGATGTTATGTAAGGTGTTCACAGATGTTATGTAAGGTGTTCACAGGTGTTATGTAAGGTGTTCACAGGTGTTATGTAAGGTGTTCACAGGTGTTATGTAAGGTGTTCACAGGTGTTATGTAAGGTGTTCACAGATGTTATGTAAGGTGTTCACAGGTGTTATGTAAGGTGTTCACAGGTGTTATGTAAGGTGTTCACAGATGTTATGTAAGGTGTTCACAGGTGTTATGTAGGGTGTTCACAGATGTTATGTAAGGTGTTCACAGATGTTATGTAAGGTGTTCACAGATGTTATGTAGGGTGTTCACAGATGTTATGTAAGGTGTTCACAGATGTTATGTAGGGTGTTCACAGGTGTTATGTAAGGTGTTCACAGATGTTATGTAAGGTGTTCACAGGTGTTATGTAGGGTGTTCACAGGTGTTACGTAGGGTGTTCACAGGTGTTATGTAAGATGTTCACAGATGTTATGTAGGGTGTTCACAGGTGTTATGTAAGGTGTTCACAAATGTTGTGTAAGGTGTTCACAGGTGTTATGTAGGGTGTTCACAGGTGTTATGTAGGGTGTTCACAGGTGTTATGTAGGGTGTTCACAGGTGTTATGTAAGGTGTTCACAGATGTTGTGTAAGGTGTTCACAGGTGTTATGTAGGGTGTTCACAGGTGTTATGTAGGGTGTTCACAGGTGTTATGTAAGGTGTTCACAGATGTTATGTAGGGTGTTCACAGGTGTTATGTAAGGTGTTCACAGGTGTTATGTAAGGTGTTCACAGATGTTGTGTAAGGGGTGTTCACAGGTGTTATGTAGGGTGTTCACAGATGTTATGTAAGGTGTTCACAGATGTTATGTAGGGTGTTCACAGGTGTTATGTAGGGTGTTCACAGGTGTTATGTAGGGTGTTCACAGATGTTATGTAAGGTGTTCACAGATGTTATGTAGGGTGTTCACAGGTGTTATGTAAGGTGTTCACAGATGTTATGTAAGGTGTTCACAGGTGTTATGAAAGGTGTTCACAGGTGTTATGTAAGGTGTTCACAGATGTTATGTAGGGTGTTCACAGGTGTTATGTAAGGTGTTCACAGGTGTTATGTAAGGTGTTCACAGGTGTTATGTAAGGTGTTCACAGGTGTTATGTAAGGTGTTCACAGGTGTTATGTAGGGTGTTCACAGATGTTATGTAAGGTGTTCACAGGTGTTATGTAGGGTGTTCACAGATGTTATGTAAGGTGTTCACAGATGTTATGTAAGGTGTTCACAGGTGTTATGTAGGGTGTTCACAGGTGTTATGTAAGGTGTTCACAGGTGTTATGTAAGGTGTTCACAGATGTTATGTAAGGTGTTCACAGATGTTATGTAGGGTGTTCACAGGTGTTATGTAGGGTGTTCACAGGTGTTATGTAGGGTGTTAGGTGTTCACAGGTGTTATGTAAGGTGTTCACAGATGTTATGTAAGGTGTTCACAGTTGTTATGTAGGGTGTTCACAGGTGTTACGTAGGGTGTTCACAGGTGTTATGTAAGATGTTCACAGATGTTATGTAGTTCACATGTTATGTATGTAGTAAGGTGTTCACAGGTGTTATGTAAGGTGTTCACAGATGTTATGTAGGGTGTTCACAGGTGTTATGTAAGGTGTTCACAGGTGTTATGTAAGGTGTTCACAGATGTTATGTAAGGTGTTCACAGATGTTATGTAAGGTGTTCACAGATGTTATGTAGGGTGTTCACAGGTGTTATGTAGGGTGTTCACAGGTGTTATGTAAGGTGTTCACAGATGTTATGTAAGGTGTTCACAGGTGTTATGTAAGGTGTTCACAGATGTTATGTAAGGTGTTCACAGGTGTTATGTAGGGTGTTCACAGGTGTTATGTAGGGTGTTCACAGATGTTATGTAAGGTGTTCACAGGTGTTATGTAGGGTGTTCACAGGTGTTATGTAGGGTGTTCACAGATGTTATGTAAGGTGTTCACAGGTGTTATGTAGGGTGTTCACAGGTGTTATGTAGGGTGTTCACAGATGTTATGTAAGGTGTTCACAGGTGTTATGTAGGGTGTTCACAGGTGTTATGTAGGGTGTTCACAGGTGTTATGTAGGGTGTTCACAGATGTTATGTAAGGTGTTCACAGGTGTTATGTAGGGTGTTCACAGGTGTTATGTAGGGTGTTCACAGGTGTTATGTAAGGTGTTCACAGATGTTGTGTAAGGTGTTCACAGGTGTTATGTAGGGTGTTCACAGATGTTATGTAAGGTGTTCACAGGTGTTATGTAGGGTGTTCACAGGTGTTATGTAGGGTGTTCACAGGTGTTATGTAAGGTGTTCACAGATGTTGTGTAAGGTGTTCACAGGTGTTATGTAGGGTGTTCACAGATGTTATGTAAGGTGTTCACAGGTGTTATGTAAGGTGTTCACAGGTGTTATGTAGTGTGTTCACAGGTTTTATGTAGGGTGTTCACAGGTGTTATGTAGGGTGTTCACAGGTGTTATGTGGGGTAATCACAGGTGTTATGTAAGGTGATAACAGGTGTTAAGTAGGGTATTTACAGGTGTTATGTAGGGTGTTCACCAAGACGTTCAACTGTACGGCTGAGTGAACAATGTTCAGGTGAAGACCTGTCTTCTTTCCGCTAGAATTCCGCACATCCACGCACGTACACGCTGGTACATGCACGCCCGCGCACATACACGCACACCCGCGCACGTACACTCTGGTACATGCACGCCCACGCACATACACGCACACCCGCGCACGTACACGCCTATGCATGTACACGAACATACTCACCCATGCACGTACACGAGCGTCCTAGCACGCACTCGTACGCCCACGCACGCACACGAACATACACACACATACACGCACGCAAATTTCAATAATTAGAGCAGACAACATTATAGAATATAGATTCAGGGTCGACCTAACGACATATCGTCGTCACGTGAGGTCACAGACCCTGAGCTGCTTTGGGGATTAGTGTGGACGGTTACAAAGCATGGCTTGCTTCTGCAGTGTTTTAAAAATTGAGGTTGGAGAGTTGAAGGAGGAGGTCTTGCTTCTCCAGGAGGAGATTAGGAGGCTGAAGGTCCACCTCAATGGGTCTGGGAGAGAGTGTGAGGTGGCTGGAGTTGTGGGGAATGCTTCTAGCAGCGAGGTGCCTGTCTCTCGCTGTGGGGAGGCTGTAGTTGGGGAGGCAGCAACGGCTACCAGCAGTGAGGAGCAGCCCAGCACCTTCTACAAGTGGCGAGTAGTTCACAGTAATGGAAGGCGCATCAGAGTAAGGAAAGTTAAGAGTGAAGATCTGAAGGTAGGAAATCGCTTCTCTGTTCTTCAGGATGAATGTACTTCAGTGGCCAGTGAAGGTAAGGGTACTACTGCCCCTGCTAATGGAGGTAAGCGCATTCTTGTGGTTGGTGACTCTCAGGTAAGATACATTGACCGTGCACTGGAGCTGGTGTTGGGGACATTGTCAACAGGCTGGATAATATCATGTCAGGTAATGGGAGCAAGCCCACAGTGCTGGTGGAAATGATATTGGGAAGGGTAGGAGAGAAGAGCTGCTAGATAAGTACAGGTCACTATAGATTTCATTAAGTCTAAGGGAGGGATCCCAATCATATGTAGCATCTTGCCTAGAAGGGGAGTAGGAAATGAATGGTTGTCTAGGGCAATTGGTGTAAATTGCTGGCTAGACAGATACTGCAAGGAACTTGCAATCCCATTCATTGACAACTGGAACAACTTTTATGGCAAACATGATATGTATGCAAGGGATGGGGTACATCTCTCTGGGGCTGGGGTGGTAGCACTTGCAGACTCGATTGAGAAGGCCATTGGTGAAATGCCCTGATGGAAGATAGAGGTATGGGTGTGTGTGGGAAACAAGCGTTGCAACACTTGGGTTGGAAACAGTAAATGTATAAAAGGCATTCAGCATGAAGTTATAAATAAAGACAATAGATCAGGTCAGCAAACAAAGGGGGACAGCAGAGGGCAGCAAGGGACTAGTAGCTAAGATTAATTGCAAGTGCAGGAAACATAGATATTATTGCTATAACAGAGACCTGGCTCAATCTGAAAGATAGAGAGATGCCCTCTGAATGTCACATACAAGGCTATAAATTATTCCACACTGACTCAACAGGAAAGGTGGTGGAGTAGCGATGTATGTCAGAGACAATTTAAATTGTTGTGTTAGACATCAGCCACTGAATCTGTTTGGTTACAGTCGAGGGCCGAGAAAAACTAATTTTGGGTGTGATTTACAGGGCCCCAAATCTTGATAGGGAGTGCAGTAAACTTCTATGGGACGAAATTCGTAAGGCATCTACATACGAAAATGTTGTGCTAATGGGAGATTTCAACTTGACAGGAAATTTAGAGTCAGGTGACTTTCTTGATACGATCCAGGATTGTTTTTTAAAACAGTTTGTGACAGAGCCAACTAGGGGAAATAACCTCCTTGACAGTAGGGAAACACACTTGAGGTTAATGATGAGCCATGGCAATCAAGTCTCCGTCCCACGCTGATTTCATACACGCTGAACTGGAATGACCTGACTAAGGGTCAGGTAGGTGGTGATGGTTGCCGATATGATGCTTTCCGTAGTTCTAGCTGCTCAGTCAAATTATGTTCCTATCCTAAATGGATGAACAATAGATTAAAATATCTGATTGGTCAAAAGAGAGGCAGGCAAATCAAAAGAGGAGAGGGGCAATTGAGCACAGTTAAAGAGAGAAATAAAAAAGGGAATTAGAAAAGCAAAAAGAGATTATGAGGTTAAAGTTGCAAGAGAATCGAAGACTAACCCGATTCTTTCAGGTATACAGAAGTAAGATCAGGGACGCCCACTCAAAAGTTCCTCGGGTCAGCTCACTGACCCACGCACGCACACGAACGATAATAAACTGTGCACTATTAGGGTCACAAGTGACATGGTCCTTAGGCAAATAGATAAATTAAAACCTAACAAATCCCCAGGCCCTGATGAACTGTATGCAAGGGTTCTAAAGGAATGTAAAGAGGTGCTTAGCACACCTTTGGCTAATCTTTTCAACATATCACTACAAACTGGCATGGTGCCAGATAAGTGGAAAATGGCAAATGTGATACCTATTTTCAAAACAGGTGACAGGTCCTTAGCTTCGAACTATAGACCAATAAGCCTAACCTCCATAGTGGGAAAATTTATGGAATCAATAATTGCCGAGGCAGTTCGTAGCCACCTTGAAAAGCATAAATTAATCAACGAATCTCAGCATGGTTTTACAAAGGGGCGTTCCTGCCTTACGAATTTATTAACTTTTTTCACTAAGGTATTTGAGGAGGTAGATCATGGTAATGAATATGATATTGTGTATATGGACTTCAGTAAGGCTTTTGACAGGGTCCCACATCAGAGACTATTGAGGAAAATTAAAGCACATGGAATAGGAGGAGAAATTTTTTCCTGGATAGAGGCATGGTTGACAAATAGGCAGCAGAGAGTTTGCATAAATGGGGAGAAATCAGAGTGGGGAAGTGTCACGAGCGGTGTTCCACAGGGGTCAGTGTTGGGCCCCCTGCTGTTCACAATCTACATAAACGACATAGATGAGGGCATAAAGAGCGACATCGGCAAGTTTGCCGATGACACCAAAATAGGCCGTCGAATTCATTCTGACGAGGACATTCGAGCACTCCAGGAAGATTTGAATAGACTGATGCAGTGGTCGGAGAAGTGGCAGATGCAGTTTAATATAGACAAATGCAAAGTTCTAAATGTTGGACAGGACAATAACCATGCCACATATAAACTAAATAATGTAGATCTTAATATTACGGATTGCGAAAAAGATTTAGGAGTTCTGGTTAGCAGTGATCTGAAACCAAGACAACAGTGCATAAGTGTTCGCAATAAAGCTAATAGAATCCTTGGCTTCATATCAAGAAGCATAAATAATAGGAGTCCTCAGGTTGTTCTTCAACTCTATACATCCTTGGTTAGGCCTCATTTAGATTATGCTGCACAGTTTTGGTCACCTTATTACAGAATGGATATAAATTCTCTGGAAAATGTACAAAGGAGGATGACAAAGTTGATCCCATGTATCAGAAACCTTCCCTATGAGGATAGACTAAGGGCCCTGAATCTGCACTCTCTAGAAAGACGTAGAATTAGGGGGGATATGATTGAGGTGTATAAATGGAAGACAGGAATAAATAAAGGGGATGTAAATAGTGTGCTGAAAATATCTAGCCTAGACAGGACTCGCAGCAATGGTTTTAAGTTGGAAAAATTCAGATTCAGGAAGGATATAGGAAAGTACTGGTTTGGTAATAGAGTTGTGGATGAGTGGAACAAACTCCCAAGTACAGTTATAGAGGCCAGAACGTTGTGTAGCTTTAAAAATAGGTTGGATAAATACATGAGTGGATGTGGGTGGGTGTGAGTTAGACCTGATAGCTTGTGCTACCAGGTCGGTTGCCGTGTTCCTCCCTTAAGTCAATGTGACCTGACCTGACTAGGTTGGGTGCATTGGCTTAAGCCGGTAGGAGACTTGGACCTGCCTCGCATGGGCCAGTAGGCCTTCTGCAGTGTTCCTTCGTTCTTATGTTCTTATGTTCTTATGTCAGGGAGGCGGGAAACTGGTACGCAAGGAAACGGTTCCAGAAACTATAAGACGAGTCGCAATGACTGGGGGGATGTCAGGAAGTATTTCTTTAGCTTCCAGGTGGTCAGGCAGAGGAATGCCCTGGAGGGGGAGGTAGATAGTGGAGGTGATGTACACGAAAGGATCAAACAGAAATAACAGTAAATTCGTCAATCGGCAGGGCCAGGAGCCGAGACTCGATAACCCCCCCTACAGCCGGAAATAAACATACACACAAATACGCACACAGACACACACACACAAACACACACACACACACTCACACACACACACGCACACACACACACAGACGTGCACACACACAGCAAAGAGGCGGGGCCAGGAGCTATGAATCGACCCCTGCAACCACAACTAGGTGAGTACTCACACACACACACACACACCTTGATACCTCAAAGGCAGTGGGACAGGACAACATCTCTCTGTGGGTCCTTAGAGAGGGAGCAGAGACGTTGTGTGGGCCTCTAACAAAAATCTTAAGAACATAAGAATATAAGAACATAAGAAAGAAGGAACACTGCAACAGGCCTACTGACCCATGTGGAGCAGGTCCATGTCCCCCACCCGGATTAGCCCAATGACCCACCTAGTCAGGTCACTTCCACTTAAGGAAAGAGCACGGCATCAGACCTAGTAGCACAAGCTAGTCAGGTCCAACTCACACCCACCCACACCCACTCACGTATTTATCTAACCTATTTTTAAGACTACACAATGTTTTAGCCTCTATTACTGTACTGGGGAGTTTGTTCCACTCATCCACAACTCTATTACCAAACCAGTACTTTCCTATATCCTTCCTGAATCTGAATTTTTCCAACTTGAAACCATTGCTACGAGTCCTGTCTTGGCTGGAAATTTTCAGCACGCTATTTACATCCTCTTTATTTATTCCTGTTTTCCATTTATACACCTCGATCATATCCCACCTAATTCTACGCCTTTCTAGAGAGTGCAGATTCAGGGCCTCAGTCTATCCTTATAGGGAAGATTTCTGATACATAGGATCAACTTTGTC
>NW_027195100.1:377500-385000 GCF_038502225.1 Cherax quadricarinatus
TGACATACGAACAACTGAGGAGGAGGTGAAGAAGCTCTTAAGTGACCTTGACACCTCAAAGGCGATGGGACCGGACAACATCTCCCCATGGGTCCTTAGAGAAGGAGCAGAGATGCTGTGTGTGCCTCTAACCACAATCTTCAACACATCCCTTGAAACTGGGCAACTACCTGAGAAATGGAAGACAGCTAATGTAGTCCCCATATTTAAGAAAGGAAACAGAAACGAGGCACTAAACTACAGACCTGTGTCTCTGACATGTATTGTGTGCAAAGTCATGGAGAAGATTATCAGGAGGAGAGTGGTCGAACACCTGGAAAGGAACAAGATTATAAATGAAAACCAGCATGGGTTCATGGAAGGCAAATCTTGTATCACAAACCTCCTGGAGTTTCATGACAAGGTAACAGAAGTAAGACACGAGAGAGAGGGTTGGGTAGATTGCGTTTTCCTAGACTGCAGGAAGGCCTTTGACACAGTTCCCCACAAGAGATTAGTGCAGAAGCTGGAGGATCAGGCACACATAAAAGGAAGGGCACTGCAATGGATAAGGGAATACCTGACAGGGAGGCAGCAACGAGTCATGGTACGTGAAGAGGTATCACAGTGGGCGCCTGTTACGAGCGGGGTCCCACAGGGGTCAGTTCTAGGACCAGTGCTATTTTTGATATATGTGAACGACATGATGGAAGGAATAGACTCTGAAGTGTCCCTGTTCGCAGATGACGTGAAGTTGATGAGAAGAATTAAATCGGACGAGGATGAGGCAGGACTGCAAAGAGACCTGGAGAGGCTGGACATGTGGTCCAGTAACTGGCTCCTCGAATTCAATCCAGCCAAATGCAAAGTCATGAAGATTGGGGAGGGGCAAAGAAGACCGCAGACAGAATATAGGCTAGGTGGACAAAGACTACAGACCTCACTCAGGGAGAAAGACCTTGGGGTGACCATAACACCGAGTACATCACCGGAGGCACACATCAACCAAATAACCGCTGCAGCATACGGGCGCCTGGCAAACCTGAGAATAGCGTTCCGATACCTCAATAAGGAATCGTTCAAGACACTGTACACTGTGTATGTTAGGCCCATACTGGAGTATGCAGCACCAGTCTGGAACCCACACCTGGTCAAGCACGTCAAGAAGTTAGAGAAAGTACAAAGGTTTGCAACAAGGCTAGTCCCAGAGCTCAAGGGAATGTCGTACGAGGAAAGGTTAAGGGAAATCGGACTGACGACACTGGAGGACAGAAGGGTCAGGGGAGACATGATAACGACATACAAGATACTGCGGGGAATAGACAAGGTGGACAGAGATAGGATGTTCCAGAGAGGGGACACAGGGACAAGGGGTCACAACTGGAAGCTGAAGACTCAGACGAGTCACAGGGACGTTAGGAAGTATTTCTTCAGTCATAGAGTTGTCAGCAAGTGGAATAGCCTAGCAAGTGAAGTAGTGGAGGCAGGAACCATACATAGTTTTAAGAAGAGGTATGACAAAGCTCAGGAAGCAGAGAGAGAGAGGATCCAGTAGCGATCAGTGAAGAGGCGGGGCCAGGAGCTGAGTCTCGACCCCTGCAACCACAATTAGGTGAGTACAATTAGGTGAGTACATACACACACACACATACACACACACATACACACACACACATACACACACACATACACACACACACATACACACACACATACACACACACACATACACACACACATACACACACACACATACACACACACACACACACACATACACACACACACACACACACACACACACACACACACACACACACACACACACACAAACACACACACACACACACACACACACACACACACACACACACACAAACACACACACACACACACACACATACACACACACACACACACACACACATACACACACACATACACACACACACATACACACACACACATACACACACACACATACACACACACACCAGGTTGGAAAGTCCTCTGAACTTGCTTCAGTAATTTCTTAAAAAAACTGTTGAGGTGGTATGAAAAAGAGGGAAGAAGAGGGGAGAGAATAAGAGGTAAAAACGAAGGGGGATAAAAAGAAAATGGGAAGAACGTGGAAAAATATGGTTGATAAAATGTGAGTTCGAGGACGAGGCCAGAAGTGTGTGTGTGTCTGTACTCACATATTTGTGGTTGTACGGATGGAGAGATAGCTTCCTGCTCTATGAGCTCTATCATACCTCGTTATTACAACCCAGGATCCAAATGGCCTGTTATCCCGGGTGTAATGGGAGCAAAATAAACACAGCAGAAAAAGTTTAGACTTATATTATCCTTCACCAATTTAGAACAGCAATATGTACACTATGTACAGTGATAAGTATAGTGCACGTCACGGTAAGCAAAGCAGAAATAGAAGCCACAAGATAGCAGACCGTGCTTCAACCAGCTCTAGAATGGGAATGACAAGGGCAGACAGGAGAGCGGTACCCACATAACCTCTGCGATTGCCAAAACCATCTTCTTATTGGCTAGAACCTGGTCACTAGTTGAACAACGGGGCCCCATCATCAACTCTTAGCAACCTGGTTCGCTGGTTGGGAGAGATAGCCTGTAAATGAGGGTGTGTACGTGCGCCGAATAAAGGTTACGTACTCTTTGCATGCCACACTCGTCTTAAAACTATGTATGGTTCCTGCTTCCAATACGTCACTTGCCCGACTATTCCACTTCCTGACAACTCTGTGACTAAGGAAGTACTTCCTAACATCTCTCTGACTCATTGGAGTCTTCAGCTTCCAATTGTGACCCCTTGTTTCTGTGTCCCTTCTCTGGAACATTCTGTCTTTGACCACCTTGTCCATCCCGCGCAGTATTTTATATGTCGTTGTCATGTCTTACCTGACCCTCCTGTCCTCCAGTGTCGTCAGGCCGATTTCCCTTAACCTTTTTTCGTAGAACTATTCTCTTAGCTCTGGGATTAGTCTTTTAGCAAACCTTTGCACTTTCTCTAATTTCTTGACGGGGTTGATCAGGTGTGGATTCCGAATTGATGCTGCATACTCCAGTATGGGCCTGACGTATTTGGTGTACAGAGTCTTGAACGATTCTTTACTGAGGTATCGGAACGCTGTTCTTAGGTTTGCCAGACGCCCATATGTTGCAGCAGTTATGTGACTGATGTGCACCTCAGGTGATGTGCACCTCAGGTGATGTGCACCTCAGGTGATGTGCTCGGAAATATATTCACTCCATTTTTTTTCCTTGAGTGAGGTTTACAGTCTTTGGCCACCTAAACTAGACTTTGCGGTCTTCTTTACTCTTCACCGATCTTCGTGACTTTGCATTTGGCGGGGTTAAATTCAAGGAGCCAGTTGCTGGATCTGGCTTGTAGCCTGTCCAGATCTCTTTGTAGTCCTGCCTCATATACCAAAAACAGCACAAGTCCTAGAACTAACCCCTGTGGAAATCCGATCTTCACAGGCGCCCACTCTGACACCTCTTCACGTACCATAACTCGTTGTTGCCTCCCTGTCAGGTATTCTCTGATCCATTGCAGTGTCTTTCCTGTTATATGTGCCTGATCCTCTAGCTTTCGCATTAACCTCTTGTGAGGAAATGTGTCGAAGGCCTTCTTGCAGTCCAAGAAAATGCAGTCTATCCACCGGTCTCTCGTGTCTTACTTGTTACCTCGTCATAAACTCCAGTAGGTTTGTGACACAGGATTTTCCTTCCCTGAAACCATGCTGGTTGTCATTTTTAAGCTTGTGTCTTAATAGGTGCTCCACCACTCTCCTCGATGATTTTCTCCATGATTTTGCATACTATGCACATCAGTGACACAGGTCTATAGTTTAATGCATCGTGTCTGTCTCTTTTCTTAAAAATTGGGACTGCATTTGCCATCTTCCATACCTCAGGTAGTTACCCAGTTACAGTGGATGTGTTGATTTTTGTTAGTGGCACACACAGCTTCTCTGCTCCCTGTCTTACGACCAATGAAGAGACGTTCTCTGGTCCCACCGCCTATGAGATATCAAGTTCACATAGCAGTTTCTCCACTTCCTCCTCGGTTGAATGTATTTCATCGAGCACTTGTTGGTGTACCTCCCTGTTCTGAATTCCTGGAGTCCTTCCTGTCTCTACTGTAAATATTTCTTTAAACCTTATGAGCTCCTCACATACTTCTTGGTCGTTTCGTGTGAGCTCCCCACCTTCCTTCCTCAGCCTGATTACCTGATCCTTGACTGTTGTTTTCCTCCTGATGTGGCTATATAACAGCTTCAGGTCAGACTTGTTTTTCGATGCTATGTCATTTTCGTATTGTCGCTGAGCCTCCCTTCTTATTTGTGCATATTCGTTTCTGGCTCTTCGGCTGATCTCTTTATTTTCCTGGGTTCTTTGTCTTCTGTACTTTTTCTGTTCTCTAGTGCACATAGTTTTTGTCTCTCTACTTCTTTGAATTAACCAAGGACTCGTTCTGGTCTTCCCATTTCCCTTGGGAACAAACCTCTCCTCTACCTCCTTGCATTTTGTTGTCACATCTTCCATCATTTCTTTTACTGGTTTTCCTGCCAATTCTCTCCCACTGAGCATCTTACAGGAAGTTCCTCATGCCTGTGTAGTGCCCCCTTTTGTAGTTTGGTTTTTCCTGTCCTATTCCTGCTACCCTCTCCACTTGTAGCTCAGCCATGTAATCAAAGCACAGAACCACATGATCACTAGCTCCAAGAGGCCTTTTGTATGTGATATCCTCAATGTCCGAGCTACTCAAGGTGAATACTAGGTCCAGTCTTGCTGGGTCACCCTCACCTCTCTCTCTGGTATTGTCTCTAACGAGATGTTGCATGAGGTTTTCCAGTACCACATCCATCACCTTGGCTCTCTATGTTTTAGGACCCCCATGGTACTCAAGGTTTTCCCAGTCAATCTCCTTGTGATTGAAATCACCCATAACTAGTAACTTTGATCTCCCCATGTGAGCTCTTCTGGCGACCTCGGCTAGTGTGTCTACCATTCTCTGTTGCTCTCGTCGTATTCTTGTCTTGGCCTCCTGCAGTTTTGTGGCGGGTTGTTCATTACTGCAGTTAACACCTTATGGTCCTCAGACTGGATTGTTCCTACTATGTAGTCCCTTTCTCTCATTCCTTCCATTCCTTTTATTTTTTCAAATCCCCACTGGGTTTTAATGAGCAGTGCAACTCCTCCCCCCCCCTCTGTTCCCTCTGTCTTTCCTCATTATTTGATATCCAAGTGGAAGGATTGCATTTATCATCCTCATGAGTTTCGTTTCTGTAAGTGCTGTTATATCTGGGGATACCTCCTTGATTCTTTCATACTACTCTTCACATTTGTTTGTTATTCTGTCTGCATTTGTGTACCAAATCTTCAATGCTGGGGTTGGGGAAGCAGGAGGCCTGATGAGGAAATATGGGCGGTTGCTGTGAAGGTGGAGTTTGTAATGAGGTGGGTGGGGGCATTGGGCATGGAATGTGTGTTTTGGGTTAGAATATTTGGTTACATTGGGGGTTGTCTTGGTTGAGGGGTGTCTGTAGGTGGTTGCAAGGGGGCCTGTATTTGATCTTCCTCTTGAGTCTGGGTTCTCCTGTCCATCTCCATCTGCCCCCACTCTTCTTCCTTTCGCCTTTGTACCCTCTCTTTCAGTTTCTGCCTTTCTTTCTCATGTTCTGTCACCATCGAGATACACCCTCTGGTACCCCGAGATGTTCCTTAGTCTTGCTTTCTCCTGCAGAATTCTGTTTTGAGCTGCTTTTGCCTTGAATATCACTTTGACTGGCTGGTGTCTTCCTTTTGCATACCCCCCTATTCTCAGAAAATTTGCCAGTTGAATCATGTCATCTTTTTATATTTCTTTCATGATGCTTTCAATCACTTTTTTCTCCCCTTGTCGTCTTCCTTCATAAGTTTTCCCTTTAACTTCCTGAAGCCCATAAAGACTGATTTTTCCCTTACATTCTCTTCACTATCTGTTGTCTCTCAGCTCAGTAGTCTGTTATTTTCCATTCTCAGCTTTCCCTGGGCACTATTGTGGTCTGTTAGGGCCTCTACATATACCTCAGCTCTTCCGTCTTCTACAGTCCCCTCGACTGTTCCTGATGTGAACCTCTTTTTTTCTCAGGCTCCACTATGGTCTCATAAGGCTTCTGTATACAGTTTCACTCCTTCATTCCTTACAGTCCCCTTGTTTGTGACTGAGATAGCACTTTCTGATGTCATTCCCTCATTGCTCTTTAGTTCTTTAGGCTGTTTCAGATTTTTCAGTTCCTCTTCTAATCTCTGAGTTTTAGTCTCTGCTGCTGTGACTTGCATCTCCCACTTCTTGTTCTCTGCAGCTATCCTCTCCTCCATTTTCATGCTAAGCTCTTCTAGCTTCCTTCCCCACTCATGTTCCCTTTTCATGAGCTCTGCTACCGAATCTTCTTTCCTAGATTCATCCTCCAGTCCTCTGTTTTTCCGTCCTGCTCTCTGGCAACCCTTTTTTTTTTTTGATTGCCACAAAATTAAAAACTTACGTGTTTCTGTGTGGTTGTTTGTGATGTGTTTGTCTGAGTGTGTGTGGGTGGGGTAGAGGGTGGGAGAGGAGGAAGATGGAGACAGTGGCAAAATGGGAGAGAGGTGGGGAGGGGGAAGGAGGGGGGATATGGAGAGAGAGAGAGAGAGGAGGAGGGAGAAGCAAAGAGGGAGAGAGAATGGGAGAGGGAGAAGAGGGAAAGATGGAGAGGAGGGGGGAGAAGAAGGAGGAGGGTGAGAGAGAGAGAGAGAGAGAGGGAGAGAGAGAGGGAGAGAGAGAGAGAGATTGGTTGATCCAGGGAGGGAGTGGGAGAGGAAGACAGGTAGGGGAGGGTGCAGGGGGGAGAGAGAGTGTGTGTGTGTCTGTATATGTGGGAATGTTTGGGTGTGAACACGTGCGTGTGTGTGTACTCACCTATTTACGGTTGCAAGGGTCGATTCATAGCTCCTGGCCCCGCCTCTTCACTGGTTGCTACTGGGTCCTCTCTCTCCCTGCTCCATGAGCTTTATCAAACCTCGTCTTAAAACTATGCATGGTTCCTGCCTCCACTACGTCACTTTCTAGGCTGTTCCACTACCTGACAACTCTATGACTGAAGAAATACTTCCTGACATTACTTTGACTCATCTGAGTCTTCAACTTCCAATTGTGGCCTCTTGTTTCTGTGTCTCCTCCCTGGAACATCCTGTCTTTGTCCACCTTGTCTATTCCTCGCAGTATCTTATATGTCGTTATCATGTCTTCCCTGACCCTCCTGTCCTCTAGTGTCGTCAGGCCGATTTCCCTTAACCTTTCTTCGTAGGACATTCCCCTTAGCTCTGGAACTAACCTTGTTGCAAACCTTTGCACTTTCTTTAATTTCTTGACGTGCTTGATCAAGTGCGGGTTCCAAACTGGTGATGTGTGTGTGTGTGTGTGTGTGTGTGTGTGTGTGTGTGTGTGTGTGTGTGTGTGTGTGTGTGTGTGTGCCCCGT
>NW_027195100.1:387500-398862 GCF_038502225.1 Cherax quadricarinatus
TGTGACGTGGTAGAGCTCTACACTGTGAGACGTGGTAGAGCTCTACACTGTGAGACGTGGTAGAGCTCTACACTGTGAGACGTAGTAGAGCTCTACACTGTGAGACGTGGTAGAGCTCTACACTGTGAGGCGTGGTAGAGCTCTAAACTGTGAGACGTGGTAGAACTCTACACTGAGACGTGGTAGAGCTCTACACTCTGAGACGTGGTAGAGCTCTACACTCTGACACGTGGTAGAGCTCTACACTGTGAGACGTAGTAGAGCTCTACACCATGAGATGTGATAGAACTCTACACCGTGAGATGTGATAGAGCTCTACACCGTGAGATGTGGGAGAGTTCTCTACACTGAGACATAGTAGAGCTCTACACTTGGGGACGTGGTAAAGCTCTACACTGTGAGAGGTGGTAGAGCTCTACACTGTGTGACGTGGTAGAGCTCTACACTGTGTGACGTGGTAGAGCTCTACACTGTGTGACGTGGTAGAGCTCTACACTGTGTGACGTGGTTGAGCTCTACACTGTGGTAGTGGGTGACTGTGGTAGTAGGTGACTGTGGTAGTGGGTAACTGTTGTGGTGGGTGGCTGTGGTAGTGAGTGACTGTGGTAGTGGGTAACTGTTGTGGTGGGTGGCTGTGGTAGTGGGTGACTGTGGTAGTGGGTAACTATGGTAGTGGGTGACTGTAGTAGTGGGTGACTATGGTAGTGAGTGACTGTTGTGGGTGAATGTGGTAGTGGGTGACTCAGGAAGCAGGTGACTGTGGTAGTGGGTGACTGTGGAAGCGGATGACTGTGGTAGTGGGTGACTGTGATAGTAGGTGACTGAAGTAGTGGGTGACTATGGCAGTGGGTGACTGTGGTAGTGGGTGACTGTGGAAATGGGTGACTGTGATAGTGGGTGACAGTGGTAGTGGGTGACTGTGATAGATGGTGATTGTAGTGGTGGGTGACTGTGGGAGTTTGTGACTGTGGTGATAGTTGACTGTGGTGATAGTTGACTGTCGTGTTGGGTGACTGTGGTGGTGGGTGACTGGTGATGAGTGACTGTGATGGTGGGTGACTGTGGTGGTGGGTGACTGAGGAAGCAGATGACTGTGGTAGTGGGTGACTGTGACAGTAGGTGACTGTGGTAGTGGGTGACTGTGGCAGTGGGTGACTGTGATAGTGGATGACTGTGGTAGTGGATGATTGTGGTAGTGAGTGACTGTGGTAGTGGATGACTGTGGTGGTGGGTGACTGTGCTGGTGGGTGACTGTGGTGAATGACTGTGGTGGTGAGTGACTGTGGTGGGTGACTGTGGTGGATGACTGTGGTGGTGGGTGACTGTGGTGGATGACTGTGGTGGGTGACTGTGGTGGTGGGTGACTGTGGCGGTGGGCGACTGTGGTGGTGGGTGACTGTGGTGGGTGACTGTGGTGGGTGACTGTGGTGGTGGGTGACTGTGGTGGTGGGTGACTGTGGTGGGTGATTGTGGTGGTGTGGGACTGTGGTGGGTGACTGTGGTGGGTGACTGTGGTGGGTGACTGTGGTGCTGGGTGACTGTGGTGCTGGGTGACTGTGGTGAGTGACTGTGGTGGTGGGTGACTGTGGTGGTGGGTGACTGTGGTGGGTGACTGTGGTGGTGGGTGACTGTGGTGGATGACTGTGGTGGGTGATTGTGGTGGTGGGTGACTGTGGTGGGTGACTGTGGTGGTGGGTGACTGTGGTGGTGGGTGACTGTGGTGGTGGGTGACTGTGGTGGTGGGTGACTGTGGTGGGTGATTGTGGTGGTGGGTGACTGTGGTGGGTGACTGTGGTGGGTGACTGTGGTGGTGGGTGACTGTGGTGGTGTGTGACTGTGGTGGTGTGTGACGGTGGTGGGTGACTGTGGTGGGTGACTGTGGTGGGTGACTGTGGAGGGTGACTGTGGTGGTGGGTGACTGTGGTGGTGGGTGACTGTGGTGGGTGATTGTGGTGGTGGGTGACTGTGGTGGGTGACTGTGGTGGGTGACTGTGGTGGTGGGTGACTGTGGTGGGTGACTGTGGTGGTGGGTGACTGTGGTGGGTGACTGTGGTGGGTGACTGTGGTGGGTGACTGTGGTGGGTGACTGTGGTGGTGGGTGACTGTGGTGGGTGACTGTGGTGGGTGACTGTGGTGGTGGGTGACTGTGGTGGGTGACTGTGGTGGGTGACTGTGGTGGTGGGTGACTGTGGTGGGTGACTGTGGTGGGTGACTGTGGTGGGTGACTGTGGTGGTGGGTGACTGTGGTGGGTGACTGTGGTGGGTGACTGTGGTGGGTGACTGTGGTGGTGGGTGAGTGTGGTGGGTGACTGTGGTGGGTGACTGTGGTGGGTGACTGTGGTGGTGGGTGACTGTGGTGGGTGACTGGGTGACTGTGGTGGGTGACTGTGGTGGTGGGCGAGTGTGGTGGGTGACTGTGGTGGGTGACTGTGGTGGGTGACTGTGGTGGGTGACTGTGGTGGGTGACTGTGGTGGTGGGTGACTGTGGTGGGTGACTGTGGTGGGTGACTGTGGTGGGTGACTGTGGTGGTGGGTGACTGTGGTGGGTGACTGTGGTGGGTGACTGTGGTGGGTGACTGTGGTGGGTGACTGTGGTGGGTGACTGTGGTGGTGGGTGACTGTGGTGGTGGGTGACTGTGGTGGTGGGTGACTGTGGTGGGTGACTGTGGTGGGTGACTGTGGTGGGTGACTGTGGTGGGTGACTGTGGTGGGTGACTGTGGTGGGTGACTGTGGTGGGTGACTGTGGTGGGTGACTGTGGTGGTGGGTGACTGTGGTGGTGGGTGACTGTGGTGGGTGACTGTGGTGGGTGACTGTGGTGGTGGGTGACTGTGGTGGGTGACTGTGGTGGAGTGGAGAACTTGGCCATCCTCATCATCTCTTAGCATTTATAATTAAAACTTTTGTGTTAGGGGGTCTGGAGAGAGTGCCATCACTGGCACTAACAACCACCAGCAGTGCCAGCACTACCATCACTGGCACTAACAACCACCAGCAGTGCCAGCACTACCATCACTGGCACTAACAGCCACCAACAGTGCCAGCACTACCATCACTGGCACTAACAACCACCAACAGTGCCAGCACTACCATCACCGACACTAACAGCCACCAGCAGTGCCAGCACTACCATCACTGGCACTAACAGCCACCAGCAGTGCCAGCACTACCATCACTGGCACTAACAACCACCAGCAGTGCCAGCACTACCATCACTGGCACTAACAACCACCAGCAGTGCCAGCACTACCATCACTGGCACTAACAGCCACCAGCAGTGCCAGCACTACCATCACTGGCACTAACAGCCACCAGCAGTGCCAGCACTACCATCACTGGCACTAACAGCCACCAGCAGTGCCAGCACTACCATCACTGGCACTAACAGCCACCAGCAGTGCCAGCACTACCATCACTGGCACTAACAGCCACCAGCAGTGCCAGCACTACCATCACTGGCACTAACAACCACCAACAGTGCCAGCACTACCATCACCGACACTAACAGCCATCAACAGTGCCAGCACTACTACCATCACTGGACTACCATCACCGACACTAACAGCCATCAACAGTGCCAGCACTACTACCATCACTGGTTCTAACAGCCACCAGCAGTGCCAGCACTACCATCACTGGCTCTAACAGTCACCAGCAGTGCCAGCACCACCATCACTGGCACTAACAGCCACCAGCAGTGCCAGCTCTACCATCACTTGCTCTAACAGCCACCAGCAGTGCCAGCACTACCATCACCGACACTAACAACCACCAGCAGTGCCATCACTACTTCCATCACTGGCTCTAACAGCCACCAGCAGTGCCATCACTACTACCATCACTGGCTCTAGCAGCCACCAGCAGTACCATCACTACTACCATCACTGGCTCTAACAGCCACCACTACTACCATCACTACCATCACTGGCACTAACAGCCACCAGCAGTGCCAGCACTACCATTACTGACACTAACAGCCACCAGCAGTGACAGCACTACCATCACTGGCACTAACAACCACCAGCAGTGCCAGCACTACCATCACTGGCACTAACAGCCACCAGCAGTGCCAGCACTACCATCACTGGCTCTAACAGCCACCAGCAGTGCCAGCACTACCATCACTGGCTCTAACAGCCACCAGCAGTGCCAGCACTACCATCACTGGCACTAGCAACCACCAGCAGTGTCATCACTACCATCACTGGCACTAACAGCCACCAGCAGTGCCAGCGCTACCATCACTGGCTCTAACAGCCACCAGCAGTGCCAGCACTACCATCACTGGCACTAACAACCACCAGCAGTGCCAGCACTACCATCACTGGCACTAACAACCACCAACAGTGCCATCACTACCATCACTGGCACTAACAACCACCAACAGTGCCATCACTACCATCACTGGCACTAACAGCCACCAGCAGTGCCAGCACTACCATCATTGACACTAACAGCCACCAGCAGTGCCAGCACTACCATCACTGACACTAACAGCCACCAGCAGTGCCATCACTACCATCACTGGCACTAACAGCCACCAGCAGTGCCAGCACTACCATTACTGACACTAACAGCCACCAGCAGTGCTAGCACTACCATCAGTGGCACTAACAGCCACCAGCAGTGCCAGCACTACCATCACTGACACTAACAGCCACCAGCAGTGCCAGCACTACCATCACTGGCACTAACAGCCACCAGCAGTGCCAGCACTACCATCACTGACACTAACAGCCACCAGCAGTTCCAGCACTACCAACACTGGCACTAACAGCCACCCGCAGTGCCAGCACTACCATCACTGACACTAACAGCCACCAGCAGTGCCAGCACTACTGGCATCACTGCACTACCATCACTAACAAGCCACCAGCAGTGCCAGCACTACCATCACTGACACTAACAGCCACCAGCAGTGCAAGCACTACCATCACTGGCACTAACAACCACCAGCAGTGCCAGCACTACTATCACTGACACTAACAGCCACCAGCAGTGCCAGCACTACCATCACTGACACTAACAGCCACCAGCAGTTCCAGCACTACCATCACTGGCACTAACAGCCACCAGCAGTGCCAGCACTACCATCACTGACACTAACAGCCACCAGCAGTGCCAGCACTACCATCACTGGCACTAACAGCCACCAGCAGTGCCAGCACTACCATCACTGGCACTAACAGCCACCAGCAGTGCCAGCACTACCATCACTGACACTAACAGCCACCAGCAGTGCCAGCACTACCATCACTGACACTAACAGCCACCAGCAGTGCCAGCACTACCATCACTGACACTAACAGCCACCAGCAGTGCCAGCACTACCATCACTGGCACTAACAGGCACCAGCAGTGCCAGCACTACCACCACTGGCACTGACAACAACCAGTAATCTCTGGCACTGTATTCAGTGTTCTCAGTTCACTAAACACAGGCTCAACATCTGCAGAAAACCATAGGCCTCTCTACGCCTCCCTGTTATACTATCCTTAATCTGGATAAAGGTAGATAGTTGTCAATAGACAGCCTCGGTGTGCACAGCCATGTCCTCTGTCACCCGTCTTTCTCATTTTAATTATAATGCTGTAGATTATACAATGTATGCCACATAATGCAGCAGTTATATCACGTTTGGAAACATTGTATCTTCATTGTAAATAGGGTTTGCAGCATTTTCATATACATGTTATTATTGCTCTGGTGCCCGCAGGGACCTCTATGAAATTTCAGTCACTGTGAGTTTTTAACCAAGACAGGAGGGGATGACCACCATCACTCTGGTAACAACCAGGCGCAAGATATTCTTATTCTTTTTCTCATAAAAGCATACTGAGGGTCCGTGGTTCAATCCCCGGCACAGGTTGGAAACGCTGGGTTTGTTTCCTTATACCTACTGTTAACCTAGCGGTAAGTAGGTACCGCTAGGTACCTACAGGAGCTATTAATCAGCAATCCCCGCTACGGTTTCTTGGTAATGGTGGAGTACAAATGCCGGAGCAACAGGGCCACAGGTGGTGAATCGGAGAAAACAGGTGGTGAATCAGAGAAAACAGGTGGTGAATCAGAGAAAACAGGTAGTGAATCAGAGAAAACAGGTGGTGAATCGGGAAAACAGGTGGTGAATCGGGAAAACAGGTGGTGAATCGGAGAAAACAGGTGGTGAATCGGGGTTGCCTCTGGGGAGTCAGTTTGGTTAGTGTTTGACTTGGCTAAACTCAGTCTTAAGACACCAGCGAGCAAACGTACATTTCCTAAGGAGGAATTTGATGGAAGAAAGAACAGTTTTGGTGTGTTAAGGGTTGACAAAATTTTAATATTCAAAATTGTGTATGTCTAGTACCTCAGTTTTTTTTATTCTGAACCTCAGCAATTTTTCAAGTCTTTCTGAACTCAGGCTGGAGCTTTGGGATGGCCACTCCAGCTTTGGGATGGCCACTCCAGCTTTGGGATGGCCACTCCAGCTTTGGGATGGCCACTCCAGCTTTGGGATGGCCACTCGAGCATTGGACAGCACTGATTCATACAGCAGTACATGGCAAACTGCAGGAATTTACAGGTGGTGTGAGTGATGAAGATTTCGCTAATTACGACATTGTGAAAGCAGCTGTATTCGGTGTATATCAGTGTATACCCGCCAAATATAGGCGAGAATTTAAACTGAGCAAGCCTCAGTACGATCAGTCTCATGTGGACTTTGTTCGTGGACAAACTAAGTCGTTCATTGAGTGGTACAAGTCCACTGGTGTCGTGAGTTTCAGTGGGTTAGTGCAAATGGCTCTCCTGGACAATCTTCTTGAATTAGTTGGTCCAGAGGTTCAGGTGTTTTTAGAAGACTATTCAGTGGCAACTGCTAAGGAGGTAGCTATACTTGCTGACACATTTGACGCCAAGCGCTTCTTCTCAGAGAGATCTCTTAACTTTTCTTCCCAGTAGCCTGATATGGACAGAAATCATTGTGGACGGACGTCTGAATTTCGTCTGAAGGTGGAAGCTGGAGTTAGAAAACGACGTCCACCTCAAAATCAGCAAGGAACAAGAGACAAGTGTCCCGAACCCATCACTTGTTACTACTGCCGTAAGCCTGGTCACATAATGGCCACTTTTCCCAGGCTAGGTAAACTGCTGCTGTTGGTAAGTTGATTAGACCACTACCACTAGGAAAAGTAACTATGTTTCCCGCAAAAACGGAACAACGGAAAATAGATGCCAGTATGGCACCCTTTTATAGTTAAAGTCAGCAGGAAAGTCCCATTGAGGCAGCCACCTCCAGGGATACAGGGGCTTATTGCTCCCTCTTACAAGACGGAGTATTTCCAGTTTCTGAGACTTCATTAAACTCCTCAGAAGCCTATGGGGGAACAGAATTTTCTGTTCCTCTGCATAGAATATTCATTAAAACCCAGTATTATGCTGGGTATTACAACCCAGGAGTTCCAAAGTCCTGTTATCCTGGGTGTAAAGGGAGCAAAATAAACACAGCAGAAAAACTCTTGACTTGTATTATCCTTCACCAATTTAGAACAGACGTATGTACACTACATACACTATGTACAACAATAGGTATTAGTGCACTCCACGGTAAGCAAGGCAGAATAGAATCCACTAGAGAGCAGACCGTGCTTCAACCAGCTCTAGAATGGGAATGACAAGGGCAGACAGGTGAGTGGTACCCACAACACCTCTGCAATTGCCAAAACCATCTTCTCATTGGCTAGAACCTGGGTACTGATTGAATGACGGGGCCCCATCATCAACCCTAGTACCTGGTTTGCTGGTTGGGGGAGATAGTCTTTCAATGAGGGTGTGTACATGCGCCGAATAAAGGTTACATACTCTTTGCATGCCACACTGGGTATTGAACTGTAGGTGTGTCTGGGGGATTCCCCATTAAAGATGCTTAATTGCTGTTTGGCAACAATTTTCTAAATTCTAGATGCTGTCTAGATGCTTCGATATTGGCCATAACTCGGGCAATGTCCAAAGGAATATCTGAAATGAATGCAGATCTTACCTCATCTAGGGCTAGACAATTTATTTTACTAGGAAAATTGGCCAGGGTCTTGTAAATCTAGTGAAAAGTCCCCGAACAGGCCTTCCTATTCAGGAGTCACAGGACTGCCAAATGTTTCTTCTTCCATCCCCGAGGATCTGTCCTTTCGAAAAGAACAACAGAGTTGCTCCTCTCTAGGACCGCTCTTAAACCTGCCATGGGTGAATCTAACTTTAGTCATCCGGTTAAATATATCTTTAAAAATAACTTGCTATTTAGTCTGGCTACTGGTAAAGAGATAGAGGGAGTGTTAAAACCAGATAGACTAGCAGTACCAAAGAAATTCAGACCTCAGGTCCTGAAAATAGCCCACAATTTGTCCTTAAGAAGACATCTGGTTGTCACTAAAACTCTTTATAGGATATTGCAACATTTTTATTGGCTGGGTATAAGACGAGAGGTGCTGAATTACATCCGATTCTGTCGTGAGTGTCAGCAAGTGGGTAAACCCGGATACTACATTAAACCCGCACCACTTCTTCCCATTCCCGCTGATAGAGAGCCATTTCTGGGCCTAATCATTGACTGTGGGACCATTACCAAAAGCCAAGTCAGGAAATCAATATTTCTTTGTCATTCTCGACAAACCTACCAGGTATCATGAGGCAGTACCTATCCATAGTACAAATACTAAGGCCATTCTTAAAACTCTCATTAAATTTATTTCCCACTTTGCCCTTCAAAGTGTCCAGGGCATTGATTTCACAGCAAAATCATTCAGAGAAGCTTTAACTAATGTAGGAATTAATCAGAAACTGTCCACAGCCTATAATCGTCAATGCCAAGTCACCTTGGAAATATTTCACTAAACCTTGAAAACTATGATGCATATGTCTTACATGCATTTTCCTGCAGACTGGGATGAATCGCTTCATCTGTCACTGTTTGCAATGCGAGAAACTGTGTGTGGATCAACAGGGTACAGTCGTTTAGAACTGGTTTTTGGGTATAATGTGAGAGGTTCACTATATGTGCTTAAGACAGGATGGTTGAGAGAGGACGTTCACAAGACATCCTACGGTCCAACATCAAGACTGTACGTGGCGCGTCAACTGGCTGAGGCCAACCTAAAACAGAGGTATGACAAAACTTCTAAATTTTGTTCCTTTAACCCAAGAGACAAGGTGTTGGTCCAGGAACCTGTGCCTGGTCACACCTTAAAAGCAAAGTTTATGGGACCGATGTAAATGATAAAAAAGAATCCTGACTGAAACTATGTGGTAGCACCTTATGCTAAACCCAACTTGAGTAAGGTCTTTCACAATAATCAGTCCTCTGTCCAGGACCCTGTGGACGAACCTGATGCCCTGTACACATTTCTGGAGGTTCAGAAAAGGCTTCCTAACTCTGCTATCCTCAACATCCTCGCCCTAAAATGTCGGGACTTGCAGAAGGCCAAATAGTAATACTCGCCACCCTTCTACAACCCTGTCCTGATGTATTTTCGGATGTTCCAAAAATGTTCAATCTGAGTTATCACGATGTAGATGTAGGAACTGCTAAATCTATTAAACTTTCTTCCTACAGAGTAATCCTGGAAAACAGAAGCTACTTCAGCAGGAAGTAACGTTTCTGCTAGAACACTGATTGTCGGAGGAACTGTCCAGCCCATTGGGCTTCACTGTGCGTCCTTGTTAAAAAGCCCGACGAAGGATTCCGCTTGTGTACCGACTACCACAAGTTAAATGAGGTCATGGTATCTGATGCTTACCCTCTTGCATGTTTGGATGGTATAGTGGACTTTGTGGTTAAGGCCCATTTCATTCCTAAACTAGATCTATTTAAACGATACTACCAAGTGCCTTTAACGGATAAAGCGAAGAACCAGGTGAACCAGGTGCTAAGAGTTTAACGATCAGTGGCCTCCATCGTATAATAAGAAAATATTATAACCTTTATATTATTATATCAGTATCTATCCCAGGTTCTCTACACATATGCTCTATGTATGATAATTCCTGTATTGTGTATACCAACTTACACAATCGGAAGCCAACCACAAGGAAGCCTACCAAAGTTGTGAAGCGATGTGTTAGACATGTGAATCAACACTGGCAAACTTACCTCCAAGTCTGGTCGAAGACAGTTCTCACTGTGTTTCTTGCTTGCATTAGTTTACTGTACATATTCTCTGTATATATTGTACATATTGCTTGTTGTTTGGTGAAGGAAATGTATATGTATTTACTTTCTCTGATGCCTTTAACTCGTTTCTCATTTCTACCTCGGTTATCGTACACCAGCCAGGTGTGCAGGCCATTTGACTACACCTGTCATCGTAATAATGTGACTGACTATGGGATTTTTTATTGCACAGTGCAGAAAATGTACTTGAAAATATTTCAAAATCCCTCCCACCCGTACACTCTCCTTCATTACTCCCTCCCTGTCATACACTCTTTATAATTACTCCCTCCCTCCCTCCCTCTGCACTCTCCATCATCCCTCCCTCCTATACACTCTCCATCCCAATCCTTTATCACTCCTCCCCTCTGCACTCGTATTTTCCAACCCTCTTCTCTTCTCCCTGCCTCTCTACACTTGTTCCATCTCTCTTTCCTCCTCTCTTCTCCCACTCCTTCCCCACTCACTTATTTTTCATTGCTAAGATGTAGAGTGAGTTCCATTACACGAATGTTGCAGATAATACGTTAGTGCTCTTCTCTCTCTCTCTCTCTCTCTCTCGAGAGAGAGAGAGAGAGAGAGAGAGAGAGATACTTTACTCACAGTAAAGTCAGTAGAGCTTCAACAGCGAGTCAGTCAAACTTTATAAGTAAGTCTAGAACTATTTGTTGAAGTATTTAAGTAACACTGATGACCTCTGGTGGAACATTATGTTCAGAAGTGGACCAAAAGTTGGTGTAAATTAAATCAAATGAGGTGAGGTGCAGACGAGGCCTCCAAGAAAAATTTTGCAAGACGGAACAAGACTGCCTTGGTTGTCCCTGGAGGCAGCTGAGGCTTCTCTTAACATTGAGAATTTGAATGACTTACGAAATTATAATGACACGATTGCAAAGAAACTATACCACGGGCGGGAATAGAACCCGCGGTCAGAGTCATAAAACTAGACCGATGCTAACGCGTCGGTCAGCTGGACCAGTGGCTAACGCGTCGGTCTGGAGTTTTATAACTCTGACCGCGGGTTCTATCCCCGCCCGTGGTATGGTCTGAGAGTTTGAAGTCCAATGAAACCATTGGTAAACTTCCATAAATGTTTTATATCCAGGTCAGCAGAATGACCACACAACATATACTGTATATATATATACTTCATAGATTTTCGCATTTTTGTTGACCTATAAC